>NW_025956363.1:0-32837 GCF_023159225.1 Perognathus longimembris pacificus | reverse complement strand
TTATCCTTTCCCCTGTGTAATTACCTTAACAAACTCCAGCTGTTTTTATTCTCAGAAGGTTTACTCCCTGATATACAGCTGCCTACCCCCTTCGTAAGTGCAGGTCCTAAATGAGCTTTTTTCTCTGTTCCCTCACCACAATCCAGATTCTTTTGGGGAGCTACCAGTACAGTAACCATACCAGGAAGTACTTAATTTATTAAGCTACTGCTCTTCTTAATCTCAGTGGAGATATTTACTGATAAACAGCTGCCTACGCAGCATGTTCATGTCTTTCCTAAATGAGCTTTTATCTCTCTCCCCTCACCACAAATCAGATTCTTCTGAGGAGTTCCCAGTACATTATCCTTTCCCCTGTGTAATTACCTCAACAAGCTCCAGCTGGTTTTATTCTCAGAAGGTTTACTCCCTGATATACAGCAGCCTACCCCCTTCGTAAGTTGCAGGTCCTAAATGAGCTTTTTTCTCTGTTCCCTCACCAAAATCCAGATTCTTTTGGGGAGTTACCAGTACAGTAACCATACCAGGAAGTACTTAATTTATTAAGCTACTGCTTTTCTTAATCTCAGTGGAGATATTTACTGATAAACAGCTACCTACGCAGCATGTTCATGTCGTTCCTAAATGAGCTTTTATCTCTCTCCCCTCACCACAAATCAGATTCTTCTGAGGAGTTCCCAGTACATTAACCTTTCCCCTGTGTAATTACCTTAACAAGCTCCAGCTGTTTTTATTCTCAGAAGGTTTAGTCCCTGATATACAGCTGCCTACCCCCTTCGTAAGTGCAGGTCCTAAATGAGCTTTTTTCTCTGTTCCCTCACCACAATCCAGATTCTTTTGGGGAGTTACCAGTACAGTAACCATACCAGGAAGTACTTAATTTATTAAGCTACTGCTTTTCTTAATCTCAGTGGAGATATTTACTCATAAACAGCTACCTACGCAGCATGTTCATGTCGTTCCTAAATGAGCTTTTATCTCTCTCCCCTCACCACAAATCAGATTCTTCTGAGGAGTTCCCAGTACATTATCATTTCCCCTGTGTAATTACCTTAAACAAGCTGCAGCTGTTTTTATTCTCAGAAGCTTTACTCCCTGATATACAGCTGCCTACCCCCTTCGTAATTGCAGGTCCTAAATGAGCTTTTTTCTCTGTTCCCTCACCACAATCCAGATTCTTTTGGGGAGTTACCAGTACAGTAACCATACCAGGAAGTACTTAATTTATTAAGCTACTGCTTTTCTTAATCTCAGTGGAGATATTTACTGATAAACAGCTACCTACGCAGCATGTTCATGTCGTTCCTAAATGAGCTTTTATCTCTCTCCCCTCACCCAAATCAGATTCTTCTGAGGAGTTCCCAGTACATTATCCTTTCCCCTGTGTAATTACCTTAACAAACTCCAGCTGTTTTTATTCTCAGAAGCTTTACTCCCTGATATACAGCTGCCTACCCCCTTCGTAAGTGCAGGTCCTAAATGAGCTTTTTTCTCTGTTCCCTCACCACAATCCCGATTCTTTTGGGGATTTACCAGTACAGTAACCATACCAGGAAGTACTTAATTTATTAAGCTACAGCTTTTCTAAAGCTCAGTGGAGATATTTACTGATAAACAGCTACCTACGCAGCATGTTCATGTCGTTCCAAAATGAGCTTTTATCTCTCTCCCTCACCACGAATCAGATTCTTCTGAGGAGTTCCCAGTACATTATCCTTTCCCCTGTGTAATTACCTTAACAAGCTCCAGCTGTTTTTATTCTCAGAAGGTTTACTCCCTGATATACAGCTTCCTACCCCCTTCGTAATTGCAGGTCCTAAATGAGCTTTTTTCCCTGTTCCCTCACCAAAATCCAGATTCTTTTGGGGAGTTACCAGTACAGTAACCATACCAGGAAGTACTTAATTTATTAAGCTACTGCTTTTCTTAAACTCAGTGGAGATATTTACTAATAAACAGCTATATATGCAGCATGTTCATGTCGTTCCTAAATGAGCTTTTATCTCTCTCCCCTCACCTCAAATCAGATTCTTCTGAGGAGTTTCCAGTACTTCATCTTTTCCCCTGTGTAATCACCTTAACAAGTTCCAGCTGTTTTTATTCTCAGAAGGTTTACTCCCTGATATTCAGCTGCCTACCCCCTTCGTAAGTGCAGGTCCTAAATGAGCTTTTTTCTCTGTTCCCTCACCACAATCCAGATTCTTTTGGGGAGTTACCAGTACAGTAACCATACCAGGAAGTACTTAATTTATTAAGCTACTGCTTTTCTTAATCTCTGTGGAGATATTTACTGATAAACAGCTATGTACGCAGCATGTTCATGTCGTTCCTAAATGTGCTTTTATCTCTCTCCACTCACCACAAATCAGATTCTTCTGAGGAGTTCCCAGTACATTATCCTTTCCCTTGTGTAATTACCTTAACAAGCTCCAGCTGTTTTTATTCTCAGAAGGTTTACTCCCTGATATACAGCTGCCTACCCCCTTCGTAAGTGCAGGTCCTAAATGAGCTTTTTTCTCTGTTCCCTCACCACAATCCAGATTCTTTTGGGGAGCTACCAGTACAGTAACCATACCAGGAAGTACTTAATTTATTAAGCTACTGCTCTTCTTAATCTCAGTGGAGATATTTACTGATAAACAGCTGCCTACGCAGCATGTTCATGTCTTTCCTAAATGAGCTTTTATCTCTCTCCCCTCACCACAAATCAGATTCTTCTGAGGAGTTCCCAGTACATTATCCTTTCCCCTGTGTAATTACCTCAACAAGCTCCAGCTGGTTTTATTCTCAGAAGGTTTACTCCCTGATATACAGCTGCCTACCCCCTTCGTAAGTGCAGGTCCTAAATGAGCTGTTTTCTCTGTTCCCTCACCACAATCCAGATTCTTTTGGGGAGTTACCAGTACAGTAACCATACCAGGAAGTACTAAATTATTAAGCTACTGCTTTTCTTAATCTCAGTGGAGATATTTACTGAAAAACAGCACTTACGCAGCATGTTCATGTCGTTCCTAAATGAGCTTTTATCTCTCTCCCCTCACCACAAATCAGATTCTTCTGAGGAGTTCCCAGTACATTATCCTTTCCCCTGTGTAATTACCTTAACAAGCTCCAGCTGGTTTTATTCTCAGCAGGTTTACTCCCTGATATACAGCTGCCTACCCCCTTCGTAAGTGCAGGTCTTAAATGAGCTGTTTTCTCTGTTCCCTCACCACAATCCAGATTCTTTTGGGGAGTTACCAGTACAGTAACCATACCAGGAAGTACTTAATTTATTAAGCTACTGATTTTCTTAATCTCAGTGGAGATATGTACTGATAAACAGCCACCTACGCAGCATGTTCATGTCGTTCCTAAATGAGCTTTTATCTCTCTCCCCTCACCACAAATCAGATTCTTCTGAGGAGGTCCCAGTACATTATCCTTTCCCCTGTGTAATTACCTTAACAAGCTCCAGCTGTATCTATTCTCAGAAGGTTTACTCCCTGATATACAGCTGCCTACCCCCTTCGTAAGTGCAGGTCCTAAATGAGCTTTTTTCTCTGTTCCTTCACCACAATCCGGATTCTTTTTGGGAGTGACCAGTACAGTAACCATACCAGGAAGTACTTAATTTATTAAGCTACTGATTTTCTTAATCTCAGTGGAGATATTTACTGATAAACAGCTACCTACGCAGCATGTTCATGTCGTTCCTAAATGAGCTTTTATCTGTCTCCCCTCACCACAAATGAGATTCTTCTGAGGAGTTCCCAGTACATTATCCTTTCCCCTGTGTAATTACCTTAACAAGCTCCAGCTGTTTTTATTCTCAGAAGGTTTACTCCCTGATATACAGCTGCCTAGCCCCTTCGTAAGTGCAGGTCCTAAATGAGCTTTTTTCTCTGTTCCCTCACCACAATCCAGATTCTTTTGGGGAGTTACCAGTACAGTAACCATACCAGGAAGTACTTAATTTATTAAGCTACTGCTTTTCTTAATCTCAGTGGAGATATTTACTGATTAAACAGCTACACACGCAGCATGTTCATGTCGTTCTTAAAGGAGCTTTTATATCTCTCCTCTCACAACAAATCAGATTCTTCTGAGGAGTTCCCAGTACATTATCCTTTCCCCTGTGTAATTACCTTAACAAGCTCCAGCTGTTTTTATTCTCAGAAGGTTTACTCCCTGATATACAGCTGCCTACCCCCTTCGTAAGTGCAGGTCCTAAATGAGCTTTTTTCTCTGTTCCCTCACCACAATCCAGATTCTTTTGGGGAGTTACCAGTACAGTAACCATAACAGGAAGTACTTAATTTATTAAGCTACTGCTTTTCTTAATCTCAGTGGAGATATTTACTGATAAACAGCTACCTACGCAGCATGTTCATGTCGTTCCTGAATGAGCTTTTATCTCTCTCCCCTCACCACAAATCAGATTCTTCTGAGGAGTTCCCAGTACATTATCCTTTCCCCTGTGTAATTACCTTAACAAGCTCCAGCAGTTTTTATTCTCAGAAGTTTTACTCCCTGATATACAGCTGCCTACCCCCTTCGTAAGTGCAGGTCCTAAATGAGATTTTTTCTCTGTTCCCTCACCACAATCCAGATTCATTTGGGGAGTTACCAGTAGAGTAACCATACCAGGAAGTACTTAATTTATTAAGCTACTGCTTTTCTTAATCTCAGTGGAGATATTTACTGATAAACAGCTACGTACGCAGCATGTTCATGTCGTTCCTAAATGAGCTTTTATCTCTCTCCCCTCACCACAAATCAGATTCTTCTGAGGAGTTCCCAGTACATTATCCTTTCCCCTGTGTAATTACCTTAGCAAGCTCCAGCTGTTTTTATTCTCAGAAGGTTTACTCCCTGATACACAGCTGCCTACCCCCTTCGTAAGTGCAGGTCCTAAATGAGCTTTTTTCTCTGTTCCTCACCACAATCCAGATTCTTTTGGGGAGTTACCAGTAAAGTAACCATACCAGGAAGTACTTAATTTATTAAGCTACTGCTTTTCTTAATCTCAGTGGAGATCTTTACTGATAAACAGCCACCTACGCAGCATGTTCATGTCGTTCGTAAATGAGCTTTTATCTCTCTCCCCTCACCACAAATCAGATTCTTCTGAGGAGGTCCCAGTACATTATCCTTTCCCCTGTGTAATTACCTTAACAAGCTCCAGCTGTATCTATTCTCAGAAGGTTTACTCCCTGATATACAGCTGCCTACCCCCTTCGTAAGTGCAGGTCCTAAATGAGCTTTTTTCTCTGTTCCCTCACCACAATCCAGATTCTTTTGGGGAGCTACCAGTACAGTAACCATACCAGGAAGTACTTAATTTAGTAAGCTACTGCTCTTCTTAATCTCAGTGGAGATATTTACTGATAAACAGCTGCCTACGCAGCATGTTCATGTCTTTCATAAATGAGCTTTTATCTCTCTCCCCTCACCACAAATCAGATTCTTCTGAGGAGTTCCCAGTACATTATCCTTTCCCCTGTGTAATTACCTCAACAAGCTCCAGCTGGTTTTATTCTCAGAAGGTTTACTCCCTGATATACAGCTGCCTACCCCCTTCGTAAGTGCAGGTCCTAAATGAGCTGTTTTCTCTGTTCCCTCACCACAATCCAGATTCTTTTGGGGAGTTACCAGTACAGTAACCATACCAGGAAGTACTAAATTTATTAAGCTACTGCTTTTCTTAATCTCAGTGGAGATATTTACTGATAAACAGCACTTACGCAGCATGTTCATGTCGTTCCTAAATGAGCTTTTATCTCTCTCCCCTCACAACAAATCAGATTCTTCTGAGGAGTTCCCAGTACATTTTCCTTTCCCCTGTGTAATTACCTTAACAAGCTCCAGCTGGTTTTATTCTCAGCAGGTTTACTCCCTGATATACTGCTGCCTCCCCCCTTCGTAAGTGAAGGTCCTAAATGAGCTGTTTTCTCAGTCCCCTCACCACAATCCAGATTCTTTTGGGGAGTTACCAGTACAGTAACCATACCAGGAAGTACTTAATTTATTAAGCTACTGATTTTCTTAATCTCAGTGGAGATATTTACTGATAAACAGCCACCTACGCAGCATGTTCATGTCGTTCCTAAATGAGCTTTTATCTCTCTCCCCTCACCACAAATCAGATTCTTCTGAGGAGGTCCCAGTACATTATCCTTTCCCCTGTGTAATTACCTTAACAAGCTCCAGCTGTATCTATTCTCAGAAGGTTTACTCCCTGATATACAGCTGCCTACCCCCTTCGTAAGTGCAGGTCCTAAATGAGCTTTTTTCTCTGTTCCCTCACCACAACCCATATTCTTTTGGGGAGTTACCAGTACAGTAATCATACCAGGAAGTACTTAATTTTTTAAGTTACTGCTTTTCTTAATCTCAGTGGAGATATTTACTGATAAACAGCTACCTACGCAGCATGTTCATGTCGTTCTTAAATGAGCTTTTATCTCTCTCCCCTCACCACAAATCAGATTCTTCTAAGGAGTTCCCAGTACATTATCCTTTCCTCTGTTTAATTACCTTAACAAGCTCCAGCTGTTTTTATTCTCAGAAGGTTTACTCCCTTATATACAGCTGCCTACCCCCTCCGTAAGTGCAGGTCCTAAATGAGCTTTTTTCTCTGTTCCCTCACCACAATCCAGATTCTTTTTGGGAGCTACCAGTACAGTAACCATACCAGGAAGTACTTAATTTATTAAGCTACTGCTCTTCTTAATCTCAGTGGAGATATTTACTGATAAACAGCTGCCTACGCAGCATGTTCATGTCTTTCCTAAATGAGCTTTTATCTGTCTCCCCTCACCACAAATGAGATTCTTCTGAGGAGTTCCCAGTACATTATCCTTTCCCCTGTGTAATTACCTTAACAAGCTCCAGCTGGTTTTATTCTCAGAAGGTTTACTCCCTGATATACAGCTGCCTACACCCTTCGTAAGTGCAGGTCCGAAATGAGCTTTTTTCTCTGTTCCCTCACCACAATCCAGATTCTTTTGGGGAGTTACCAGTACAGTAACCATACCAGGAAGTACTTAATTTATTAAACTACTGCTTTTCTTAATCTCAGTGGAGATATTTACTGATAAACAGCTACCTACGCAGCATGTTCATGTCGTTCCTAAATGAGCTTTTATCTCTCTCCCCTCACCACAAATCAGATTCTTCTGAGGAGTTCCCAGTACATTATCCTTTCCCCTGTGTAATTACCTTAACAAGCTCCAGCTGTTTTTATCCTCAGAAGGTTTACTCCCTGATATACAGCTGCCTACCCCATTCGTAACAGCAGGTCCTAAATGAGCTTTTTTCTCTGTTCCCTCACCACAATCCAGATTCTTTTGGGGGGTTACCAGTACAGTAACCATACCAGGAAGTACTTAATTTATTAAGCTACTGATTTTCTTAATATCAGTGGAGATATTTACTGATAAAAAGCTACCTACGCAGCATGTTCATGTCCTTCCTAAATGAGCTTTTATCTCTCTCCCCTCACGACAAATGAGATTCTTCTGAGTAGTTCCCAGTACATTATCCTTTTCCCTGTGTAATTACCTTAACAAGCTCCAGCTGTTTTTATTCTCAGAAGGTATACTCCCTGATATACAGCTGCCTACCCCCTTCGTAAGTGCAGGTCTTAAATGAGCTTTTATCTCTCTCCTCTCACCACAAATCAGATTCTTCTGAGGAGTTCCCAGTACATTATCCTTTCCCCTGTGTAATTACCTTAACAAGCTCCAGCTGTTTTTATTCTCAGAAGGTTTACTCCCTGATATACAGCTGCCTACCCCCTTCGTAAGTGCAGGTCCTAAATGAGCTTTTTTCTCTGTTCCCTCACCACAATCCAGATTCTTTTGGGGAGTTACCAGTACAGTAACCATACCAGGAAGTACTTAATTTATTAAGCTACTGCTTTTCTTAATCTCAGTGGAGATATTTACTGATAAACAGCTACCTACGCAGCATGTTCATGTCGTTCCTAAATGAGCTTTTATCTCTCTCCCCTCACCACAAATCAGATTCTTCTGAGGAGTTCCCACTACATTATCCTTTCCCCTGTGTAATTACCTTAACAAGCTCCAGCTGTTTTTATTCTCAGAAGGTTTACTCCCTGATAAACAGCTGCCTACCCCCTTCGTAAGTGCAGGTCCTAAATGAGCTTTTTTCTCTGTTCCTCACCACAATCCAGATTCTTTTGGGGAGTTACCAGTAAAGTAACCATACCAGGAAGTACTTAATTTATTAAGCTACTGCTTTTCTTAATCTCATTGGAGATATTTACTGATAAACAGCCACCTACACAGCATGTTCATGTCGTTCCTAAATGAGCTTTTATCTCTCTCCCCTCACCACAAATCAGATTCTTCTGAGGAGTTCCCAGTTCATTATCCTTTCCCCTGTGTAATTACCTTAGCAAGCTCCAGCTGTTTTTATTCTCAGAAGGTTTACTCCCTGATACACAGCTGCCTACCCCCTTCGTAAGTGCAGGTCCTAAATGAGCTTTTTTCTCTGTTCCTCACCACAATCCAGATTCTTTTGGGGAGTTACCAGTAAAGTAACCATACCAGGAAGTACTTAATTTATTAAGCTACTGCTTTTCTTAATCTCAGTGGAGATCTTTACTGATAAACAGCCACCTACGCAGCATGTTCATGTCGTTCCTAAATGAGCTTTTATCTCGCTCCCCTCACCACAAATCAGATTCTTCTGAGGAGGTCCCAGTACATTATCCTTTCCCCTGTGTAATTACCTTAACAAGCTCCAGCTGTATATATTCTCAGAAGGTTTACTCCCTGATATACAGCTGCCTACCCCCTTCGTAAGTGCAGGTCCTAAATGAGCTTTTTTCTCTGTTCCTCACCACAATCCAGATTCTTTTGGGGAGCTACCAGTACAGTAACCATACCAGGAAGTACTTAATTTATTAAGCTACTGCTCTTCTTAATCTCAGTGGAGATATTTACTGATAAACAGCTGCCTACGCAGCATGTTCATGTCTTTTCTAAATGAGCTTTTATCTCTCTCCCCTCACCACAAATCAGATTATTCTGAGGAGTTCTCAGTACATTATCCTTTCCCCTGTGTAATTACCTCAACAAGCTCCAGCTGGTTTTATTCTCAGAAGGTTTACTCCCTGATATACAGCTGCCTACCCCCTTCGTAAGTGCAGGTAGTAAATGAGCTGTTTTCTCTGTTCCCTCAGCACAATCCAGATTCTTTTGGGGAGTTACCAGTACAGTAACCATACCAGGAAGTACTAAATTTATTAAGCTACTGCTTTTCTTAATCTCAGTGGAGATATTTATTGATAAACAGCACTTACGCAGCATGTTCATGTCGTTCCTAAATGAGCTTTTATCTCTCTCCCCTCACCACAAATCAGATTCTTCTGAGGAGTTCCCAGTACATTATCCTTTCCCCTGTGTAATTACGTTAACAAGCTCCAGCTGGTTTTATTCTCAGCAGGTTTACTCCCTGATATACAGCTGACTACCCCCTTCGTAAGTGCAGGTCCTAAATGAGCTGTTTTCTCTGTTCCCTCACCACAATCCAGATTCTTTTGGGGAGTTACCAGTACAGTAACCATACCAGGAAGTACTTAATTTATTAAGCTACTGATTTTCTTAATCTCAGTGGAGATATTTACTGATAAACAGCCACCTACGCAGCATGTTCATGTCGTTCCTAAATGAGCTTTTATCTCTCTCCCCTCACCACAAATCAGATTCTTCTGAGGAGGTCCCAGTACATTATCCTTTCCCCTGTTTAATTACCTTAACAAGCTCCAGCTGTTTTTATTCTCAGAAGGTTTACTCCCTTATATACAGCTGCCTACCCCCTCCGTAAGTGCAGGTCCTAAATGAGCTTTTTTCTCTGTTCCCTCACCACAATCCAGATTTTTTTGGGAGCTACCAGTACAGTAACCATACCAGGAAGTACTTAATTTATTAAGCTACTGCTCTTCTTAATCTCAGTGGAGATATTTACTGATAAACAGCTGCCTACGCAGCATGTTCATGTCTTTCCTAAATGAGCTTTTATCTGTCTCCCCTCACCACAAATGAGATTCTTCTGAGGAGTTCCCAGTACATTATCCTTTCCCCTGTGTAATTACCTTAACAAGCTCCAGCTGGTTTTATTCTCAGAAGGTTTACTCCCTGATATACAGCTGCCTACCCCCTTCGTAACTGCAGGTCCTAAATGAGCTTTTTTCTCTGTTCCCTCACCACAATCCAGATTCTTTTGGGGGGTTACCAGTACAGTAACCATACCAGGAAGTACTTAATTTATTAAGCTACTGATTTTCTTAATATCAGTGGAGATATTTACTGATAAAGAGCTACCTACGCAGCATGTTCATGTCCTTCCTAAATGAGCTTTTATCTCTCTCCCCTCACGACAAATGAGATTCTTCTGAGTAGTTCCCAGTACATTATCCTTTTCCCTGTGTAATTACCTTAACAAGCTCCAGCTGTTTTTATTCTCAGAAGGTATACTCCCTGATATACAGCTGCCTACCCCCTTCGTAAGTGCAGGTCTTAAATGAGCTTTTATCTCTCTCCTCTCACCACAAATCAGATTCTTCTGAGGAGTTCCCAGTACATTATCCTTTCCCCTGTGTAATTACCTTAACAAGCTCCAGCTGTTTTTATTCTCCGAAGGTTTACTCCCTGATATACAGCTGCGTACCCCCTTCGTAAGTGCAGGTCCTAAATGAGCTTTTTTCTCTGTTCCCTCACCACAATCCAGATTCTTTTGGGGAGTTACCAGTACAGTAACCATACCAGGAAGTACTTAATTTATTAAGCTACTGCTTTTCTTAATCTCAGTGGAGATATTTACTGATAAACAGCTACGTACGCAGCATGTTCATGTCGTTCCTAAATGAGCTTTTATCTCTCTCCCCTCACCACAAATCAGATTCTTCTGAGGAGTTCCCAGTACATTATCCTTTCCCCTGTGTAATTACCTTAACAAGCTCCAGCTGTTTTTATTCTCAGAAGGTTTACTCCCTGATACACAGCTGCCTACCCCCTTCGTAAGTGCAGGTCCTAAATGAGCTTTTTTCTCTGTTCCTCACCACAATCCAGATTCTTTTGGGGAGTTACCAGTAAAGTAACCATACCAGGAAGTACTTAATTTATTAAGCTACTGCTTTTCTTAATCTCAGTGGAGATATTTACTGATAAACAGCCACCTACGCAGCATGTTCATGTCGTTCCTAAATGAGCTTTTATCTCTCTCCCCTCACCACAAATCAGATTCTTCTGAGGAGTTCCCAGTACATTATCCTTTCCCCTGTGTAATTACCTTAACAAGCTCCAGCTGGTTTTATTCTCAGAAGGTTTACTCCCTGATATACAGCTGCCTACCCCCTTCGTAAGTGCAGGTCCTAAATGAGCTTTTTTTCTCTGTTCCCTCACCACAATCCAGATTCTTTTGGGGAGTTACCAGTACAGTAACCATACCAGGAAGTACTTAATTTATTAAGCTACTGCTTTTCTTAATCTCAGTGGAGATATTTACTGATAAACAGCTACCTACGCAGCATGTTCATGTCGTTCCTAAATGAGCTTTTATCTCTCTCCCCTCACCACAAATCAGATTCTTCTGAGGAGTTCCCAGTACATTAACCTTTCCCCTCTGTAATTACCTTAACAAGCTCCAGCTGTTTTTATTCTCAGAAGGTTTACTCCCTGATATACAGCTGCCTACCCCCTTCGTAAGTGCAGGTCCTAAATGAGCTTTTTTCTCTGTTCCCTCACCACAATCCAGATTCTTTTGGGGAGTTACCAGTACAGTAACCATACCAGGAAGTACTTAATTTATTAAGCAACTGCTTTTCTTAATCTCAGTGGAGATATTCACTGATAAACAGCTACCTACGAAGCATGTTCATGTCGTTCCTAAATGAGCTTTTATCTCTCTCCCCTCACCACAAATCAGATTCTTCTGAGGAGTTCCCAGTACATTATCCTTTCCCCTGTGTAATTACCTTAACAAGATGCAGCTGTTTTTATTCTCAGAAGCTTTACTCCCTGATATACAGCTGCCTACCCCCTTCGTAAGTGCAGGTCCTAAATGAGATTTTTTCTCTGTTCCCTCACCACAATCCAGATTCTTTTGGGAGTTACCAGTACAGTAACCATACCAGGAAGTACTTAATTTATTAAGCTACTGCTTTTCTAAAGCTCAGTGGAGATATTTACTGATAAACAGCTACCTACGCAGCATGTTCATGTCGTTCCTAAATGAGCTTTTATCTCTCTCCCCTCACCACAAATCAGATTCTTCTGAGGAGTTCCCAGTACTTTATCCTTTCTCCTGTGTAATTACCTTAACAAGCTCCAGCTGTTTTTATACTCAGAAGGTTTACTCCCTGATATACAGCTGCCTACCCCCTTCGTAAGTGCAGGTCCTAAATGAGCTTTTTTCTCTGTTCCCTCACCACAATCCAGATTCTTTTGGGGAGTTACCAGTACAGTAACCATACCAGGAAGTACTTAATTTATTAAGCTACTGCTTTTCTAAAGCTCAGTGGAGATATTTACTGATAAACAGCTACCTACGCAGCATGTTCATGTCGTTCCTAAATGAGCTTTTATCTCTCTCCCCTCACCACAAATCAGATTCTTCTGAGGAGTTCCCAGTACTTTATCCTTTCTCCTGTGTAATTACCTTAACAAGCTCCAGCTGTTTTTATACTCAGAAGGTTTACTCCCTGATATACAGCTGCCTACCCCCTTCGTAAGTGCAGGTCCTAAATGAGCTTTTTTCTCTGTTCCCTCACCACAATCCAGATTCTTTTGGGGAGTTACCAGTACAGTAACCATACCAGGAAGTACTTAATTTATTAAGCTACTGCTTTTCTTAATCTCAGTGGAGATATTTACTGATAAACAGCTAAATACGCAGCATGTTCATGTCGTTCCTAAATGAGCTTTTATCTCTCTCCCCTCACCACAAATCAGATTCTTCTGAGGAGTTCCCAGTACATTATCCTTTCCCCTGTGTAATTACCTTAACAAGCTCCAGCTGTTTTTATTCTCAGAAGGTTTACTCCCTGATATACAGCTGCCTACCCCCTTCGTAAGTGCAGGTCCTAAATGAGCTTTTTTCTCTGTTCCCTCACCAAAATCCAGATTCTTTTGGGGAGTTACCAGTACAGTAACCATACCAGGAAGTACTTAATTTATTAAGCTACTGCTTTTCTTAATCTCAGTGGAGATATTTACTGATAAACAGCTACCTACGCAGCATGTTCATGTCGTTCCTAAATGAGCTTTTATCTCTCTCCCCTCACCACAAATCAGATTCTTCTGAGGAGTTCCCAGTACATTATCCTTTCCCCTGTGTAATTACCTTAACAAGATGCAGCTGTTTTTAATCTCAGAAGCTTTACGCCCTGATATACAGCTGCCTACCCCCTTCGTAACTGCAGGTCCTAAATGAGCTTTTTTCTCTGTTCCCTCACCACAATCCAGATTCTTTTGGGGAGTTACCAGTACAGTAACCATACCAGGAAGTACTTAATTTATTAAGCTACTGCTTTTCTTAATCTCAGTGGAGATATTTACTGATAAACAGCTACCTACGCAGCATGTTCATGTCGTTCCTAAATGAGCTTTTATCTCTCTCCCCTCACCACAAATCAGATTCTTCTGAGGAGTTCCCAGTACATTATCCTTTCCCCTGTGTAATTACCTTAACAAGCTCCAGCAGTTTTTATTCTCAGAAGTTTTACTCCCTGATATACAGCTGCCTACCCCCTTCGTAAGTGCAGGTCCTAAATGAGATTTTTTCTCTGTTCCCTCACCACAATCCAGATTCATTTGGGGAGTTACCAGTAGAGTAACCATACCAGGAAGTACTTAATTTATTAAGCTACTGCTTTTCTTAATCTCAGTGGAGATATTTACTGATAAACAGCTACGTACGCAGCATGTTCATGTCGTTCCTAAATGAGCTTTTATCTCTCTCCCCTCACCACAAATCAGATTCTTCTGAGGAGTTCCCAGTACATTATCCTTTCCCCTGTGTAATTACCTTAGCAAGCTCCAGCTGTTTTTATTCTCAGAAGGTTTACTCCCTGATACACAGCTGCCTACCCCCTTCGTAAGTGCAGGTCCTAAATGAGCTTTTTTCTCTGTTCCTCACCACAATCCAGATTCTTTTGGGGAGTTACCAGTAAAGTAACCATACCAGGAAGTACTTAATTTATTAAGCTACTGCTTTTCGTAATCTCAGTGGAGATCTTTACTGATAAACAGCCACCTACGCAGCATGTTCATGTCGTTCGTAAATGAGCTTTTATCTCTCTCCCCTCACCACAAATCAGATTCTTCTGAGGAGGTCCCAGTACATTATCCTTTCCCCTGTGTAATTACCTTAACAAGCTCCAGCTGTATCTATTCTCAGAAGGTTTACTCCCTGATATACAGCTGCCTACCCCCTTCGTAAGTGCAGGTCCTAAATGAGCTTTTTTCTCTGTTCCCTCACCACAATCCAGATTCTTTTGGGGAGCTACCAGTACAGTAACCATACCAGGAAGTACTTAATTTATTAAGCTACTGCTCTTCTTAATCTCAGTGGAGATATTTACTGATAAACAGCTGCCTACGCAGCATGTTCATGTCTTTCATAAATGAGCTTTTATCTCTCTCCCCTCACCACAAATCAGATTCTTCTGAGGAGTTCCCAGTACATTATCCTTTCCCCTGTGTAATTACCTCAACAAGCTCCAGCTGGTTTTATTCTCAGAAGGTTTACTCCCTGATATACAGCTGCCTACCCCCTTCGTAAGTGCAGGTCCTAAATGAGCTGTTTTCTCTGTTCCCTCACCACAATCCAGATTCTTTTGGGGAGTTACCAGTACAGTAACCATACCAGGAAGTACTAAATTTATTAAGCTACTGCTTTTCTTAATCTCAGTGGAGATATTTACTGATAAACAGCACTTACGCAGCATGTTCATGTCGTTCCTAAATGAGCTTTTATCTCTCTCCCCTCACAACAAATCAGATTCTTCTGAGGAGTTCCCAGTACATTTTCCTTTCCCCTGTGTAATTACCTTAACAAGCTCCAGCTGGTTTTATTCTCAGCAGGTTTACTCCCTGATATACTGCTGCCTCCCCCCTTCGTAAGTGAAGGTCCTAAATGAGCTGTTTTCTCTGTCCCCTCACCACAATCCAGATTCTTTTGGGGAGTTACCAGTACAGTAACCATACCAGGAAGTACTTAATTTATTAAGCTACTGATTTTCTTAATCTCAGTGGAGATATTTACTGATAAACAGCCACCTACGCAGCATGTTCATGTCGTTCCTAAATGAGCTTTTATCTCTCTCCCCTCACCACAAATCAGATTCTTCTGAGGAGGTCCCAGTACATTATCCTTTCCCCTGTGTAATTACCTTAACAAGCTCCAGCTGTATCTATTCTCAGAAGGTTTACTCCCTGATATACAGCTGCCTACCCCCTTCGTAAGTGCAGGTCCTAAATGAGCTTTTTTCTCTGTTCCCTCACCACAACCCATATTCTTTTGGGGAGTTACCAGTACAGTAATCATACCAGGAAGTACTTAATTTTTTAAGTTACTGCTTTTCTTAATCTCAGTGGAGATATTTACTGATAAACAGCTACCTACGCAGCATGTTCATGTCGTTCCTAAATGAGCTTTTATCTCTCTCCCCTCACCACAAATCAGATTCTTCTGAGGAGTTCCCAGTACATTATCCTTTCCCCTGTGTAATTACGTTAACAAGCTCCAGCTGGTTTTATTCTCAGCAGGTTTACTCCCTGATATACAGCTGACTACCCCCTTCGTAAGTGCAGGTCCTAAATGAGCTGTTTTCTCTGTTCCCTCACCACAATCCAGATTCTTTTGGGGAGTTACCAGTACAGTAACCATACCAGGAAGTACTTAATTTATTAAGCTACTGATTTTCTTAATCTCAGTGGAGATATTTACTGATAAACAGCCACCTACGCAGCATGTTCATGTCGTTCCTAAATGAGCTTTTATCTCTCTCCCCTCACCACAAATCAGATTCTTCTGAGGAGGTCCCAGTACATTATCCTTTCCCCTGTTTAATTACCTTAACAAGCTCCAGCTGTTTTTATTCTCAGAAGGTTTACTCCCTTATATACAGCTGCCTACCCCCTCCGTAAGTGCAGGTCCTAAATGAGCTTTTTTCTCTGTTCCCTCACCACAATCCAGATTTTTTTGGGAGCTACCAGTACAGTAACCATACCAGGAAGTACTTAATTTATTAAGCTACTGCTCTTCTTAATCTCAGTGGAGATATTTACTGATAAACAGCTGCCTACGCAGCATGTTCATGTCTTTCCTAAATGAGCTTTTATCTGTCTCCCCTCACCACAAATGAGATTCTTCTGAGGAGTTCCCAGTACATTATCCTTTCCCCTGTGTAATTACCTTAACAAGCTCCAGCTGGTTTTATTCTCAGAAGGTTTACTCCCTGATATACAGCTGCCTACCCCCTTCGTAACTGCAGGTCCTAAATGAGCTTTTTTCTCTGTTCCCTCACCACAATCCAGATTCTTTTGGGGGGTTACCAGTACAGTAACCATACCAGGAAGTACTTAATTTATTAAGCTACTGATTTTCTTAATATCAGTGGAGATATTTACTGATAAAGAGCTACCTACGCAGCATGTTCATGTCCTTCCTAAATGAGCTTTTATCTCTCTCCCCTCACGACAAATGAGATTCTTCTGAGTAGTTCCCAGTACATTATCCTTTTCCCTGTGTAATTACCTTAACAAGCTCCAGCTGTTTTTATTCTCAGAAGGTATACTCCCTGATATACAGCTGCCTACCCCCTTCGTAAGTGCAGGTCTTAAATGAGCTTTTATCTCTCTCCTCTCACCACAAATCAGATTCTTCTGAGGAGTTCCCAGTACATTATCCTTTCCCCTGTGTAATTACCTTAACAAGCTCCAGCTGTTTTTATTCTCCGAAGGTTTACTCCCTGATATACAGCTGCGTACCCCCTTCGTAAGTGCAGGTCCTAAATGAGCTTTTTTCTCTGTTCCCTCACCACAATCCAGATTCTTTTGGGGAGTTACCAGTACAGTAACCATACCAGGAAGTACTTAATTTATTAAGCTACTGCTTTTCTTAATCTCAGTGGAGATATTTACTGATAAACAGCTACGTACGCAGCATGTTCATGTCGTTCCTAAATGAGCTTTTATCTCTCTCCCCTCACCACAAATCAGATTCTTCTGAGGAGTTCCCAGTACATTATCCTTTCCCCTGTGTAATTACCTTAACAAGCTCCAGCTGTTTTTATTCTCAGAAGGTTTACTCCCTGATACACAGCTGCCTACCCCCTTCGTAAGTGCAGGTCCTAAATGAGCTTTTTTCTCTGTTCCTCACCACAATCCAGATTCTTTTGGGGAGTTACCAGTAAAGTAACCATACCAGGAAGTACTTAATTTATTAAGCTACTGCTTTTCTTAATCTCAGTGGAGATATTTACTGATAAACAGCCACCTACGCAGCATGTTCATGTCGTTCCTAAATGAGCTTTTATCTCTCTCCCCTCACCACAAATCAGATTCTTCTGAGGAGTTCCCAGTACATTATCCTTTCCCCTGTGTAATTACCTTAACAAGCTCCAGCTGGTTTTATTCTCAGAAGGTTTACTCCCTGATATACAGCTGCCTACCCCCTTCGTAAGTGCAGGTCCTAAATGAGCTTTTTTCTCTGTTCCCTCACCACAATCCAGATTCTTTTGGGGAGTTACCAGTACAGTAACCATACCAGGAAGTACTTAATTTATTAAGCTACTGCTTTTCTTAATCTCAGTGGAGATATTTACTGATAAACAGCTACCTACGCAGCATGTTCATGTCGTTCCTAAATGAGCTTTTATCTCTCTCCCCTCACCACAAATCAGATTCTTCTGAGGAGTTCCCAGTACATTAACCTTTCCCCTCTGTAATTACCTTAACAAGCTCCAGCTGTTTTTATTCTCAGAAGGTTTACTCCCTGATATACAGCTGCCTACCCCCTTCGTAAGTGCAGGTCCTAAATGAGCTTTTTTCTCTGTTCCCTCACCACAATCCAGATTCTTTTGGGGAGTTACCAGTACAGTAACCATACCAGGAAGTACTTAATTTATTAAGCAACTGCTTTTCTTAATCTCAGTGGAGATATTCACTGATAAACAGCTACCTACGAAGCATGTTCATGTCGTTCCTAAATGAGCTTTTATCTCTCTCCCCTCACCACAAATCAGATTCTTCTGAGGAGTTCCCAGTACATTATCCTTTCCCCTGTGTAATTACCTTAACAAGATGCAGCTGTTTTTATTCTCAGAAGCTTTACTCCCTGATATACAGCTGCCTACCCCCTTCGTAAGTGCAGGTCCTAAATGAGATTTTTTCTCTGTTCCCTCACCACAATCCAGATTCTTTTGGGGAGTTACCAGTACAGTAACCATACCAGGAAGTACTTAATTTATTAAGCTACTGCTTTTCTAAAGCTCAGTGGAGATATTTACTGATAAACAGCTACCTACGCAGCATGTTCATGTCGTTCCTAAATGAGCTTTTATCTCTCTCCCCTCACCACAAATCAGATTCTTCTGAGGAGTTCCCAGTACTTTATCCTTTCTCCTGTGTAATTACCTTAACAAGCTCCAGCTGTTTTTATACTCAGAAGGTTTACTCCCTGATATACAGCTGCCTACCCCCTTCGTAAGTGCAGGTCCTAAATGAGCTTTTTTCTCTGTTCCCTCACCACAATCCAGATTCTTTTGGGGAGTTACCAGTACAGTAACCATACCAGGAAGTACTTAATTTATTAAGCTACTGCTTTTCTAAAGCTCAGTGGAGATATTTACTGATAAACAGCTACCTACGCAGCATGTTCATGTCGTTCCTAAATGAGCTTTTATCTCTCTCCCCTCACCACAAATCAGATTCTTCTGAGGAGTTCCCAGTACTTTATCCTTTCTCCTGTGTAATTACCTTAACAAGCTCCAGCTGTTTTTATACTCAGAAGGTTTACTCCCTGATATACAGCTGCCTACCCCCTTCGTAAGTGCAGGTCCTAAATGAGCTTTTTTCTCTGTTCCCTCACCACAATCCAGATTCTTTTGGGGAGTTACCAGTACAGTAACCATACCAGGAAGTACTTAATTTATTAAGCTACTGCTTTTCTTAATCTCAGTGGAGATATTTACTGATAAACAGCTAAATACGCAGCATGTTCATGTCGTTCCTAAATGAGCTTTTATCTCTCTCCCCTCACCACAAATCAGATTCTTCTGAGGAGTTCCCAGTACATTATCCTTTCCCCTGTGTAATTACCTTAACAAGCTCCAGCTGTTTTTATTCTCAGAAGGTTTACTCCCTGATATACAGCTGCCTACCCCCTTCGTAAGTGCAGGTCCTAAATGAGCTTTTTTCTCTGTTCCCTCACCAAAATCCAGATTCTTTTGGGGAGTTACCAGTACAGTAACCATACCAGGAAGTACTTAATTTATTAAGCTACTGCTTTTCTTAATCTCAGTGGAGATATTTACTGATAAACAGCTACCTACGCAGCATGTTCATGTCGTTCCTAAATGAGCTTTTATCTCTCTCCCCTCACCACAAATCAGATTCTTCTGAGGAGTTCCCAGTACATTATCCTTTCCCCTGTGTAATTACCTTAACAAGCTGCAGCTGTTTTTATTCTCAGAAGCTTTACTCCCTGATATACAGCTGCCTACCCCCTTCGTAAGTGCAGGTCCTAAATGAGCTTTTTTCTCTGTTCCCTCACCACAATCCAGATTCTTTTGGGGAGTTACCAGTACAGTAACCATACCAGGAAGTACTTAATTTATTAAGCTACTGCTTTTCTAAAGCTCAGTGGAGATATTTACTGATAAACAGCTACCAACGCAGCATGTTCATGTCGTTCCTAAATGAGCTTTTATCTCTCTCCCCTCACCACAAATCAGATTCTTCTGAGGAGTTCCCAGTACTTTATCCTTTCTCCTGTGTAATTAAATTAACAAGCTCCAGCTGTTTTTATTCTCAGAAGGTTTACTCCCTGATATACAGCTGCCTACCCCCTTCGTAAGTGCAGGTCCTAAATGAGCTTTTTTCTCTGTTCCCTCACCACAATCCAGATTCTTTTGGGGAGTTACCAGTACAGTAACCATACCAGGAAGTACTTAATTTATTAAGCTACTGCTTTTCTTAATCTCAGTGGAGATATTTACTGATAAACAGCTACCTACGCAGCATGTTCATGTCGTTCCTAAATGAGCTTTTATCTCTCTCCCCTCACCACAAATCAGATTCTTCTGAGGAGTTCCCAGTACATTATCCTTTCCCCTGTGTAATTACCTTAACAAGATGCAGCTGTTTTTAATCTCAGAAGCTTTACGCCCTGATATACAGCTGCCTACCCCCTTCGTAACTGCAGGTCCTAAATGAGCTTTTTTCTCTGTTCCCTCACCACAATCCAGATTCTTTTGGGGAGTTACCAGTACAGTAACCATACCAGGAAGTACTTAATTTATTAAGCTACTGCTTTTCTTAATCTCAGTGGAGATATTTACTGATAAACAGCTACCTACGCAGCATGTTCATGTCGTTCCTAAATGAGCTTTTATCTCTCTCCCCTCACCACAAATCAGATTCTTCTGAGGAGTTCCCAGTACATTATCCTTTCCCCTGTGTAATTACCTTAACAAGCTCCAGCTGTTTTTATTCTCAGAAGGTTTAGTCCCTGATATACAGCTGCCTACCCCCTTCGTAAGTGCAGGTCCTAAATGAGCTTTTTTCTCTGTTGCCTCACCACAATCCAGATTCTTTTGGGGAGTTACCAGTACAGTAACCATACCAGGAAGTACTTAATTTATTAAGCTACTGCTTTTCTTAATCTCAGTGGAGATATTTACTGATAAACAGCTACCTACGCAGCATATTCATGTCGTTCCTAAATGAGCTTTTATCTCTCTTCCCTCACCACAAATCAGATTCTTCTGAGGAGTTCCAGTACATTATCCTTTCCCCTGTGTAATTACCTTAACAAGCTGCAGCTGTTTTTATTCTCAGAAGCTTTACTCCCTGATATACAGCTGCCTACCCCCTTCGTAAGTGCAGGTCCTAAATGAGCTTTTTTCTCTGTTCCCTCACCACAATCCAGATTCTTTTGGGGAGTTACCCGTACAGTAACCATACCAGGAAGTACTTAATTTATTAAGCTACTGCTTTTCTAAAGCTCAGTGGAGATATTTACTGATAAACAGCTACCTACGCAGCATGTTCATGTCGTTCCTAAATGAGCTTTTATCTCTCTCCCCTCACCACAAATCAGATTCTTCTGAGGAGTTCCCAGTACTTTATCCTTTCTCCTGTGTAATTACCTTAACAAGCTCCAGCTGTTTTTATTCTCAGAAGGTTTACTCCCTGATATACAGCTGCCTACCCCCTTCGTAAGTGCAGGTCCTAAATGAGCTTTTTTTCTCTGTTCCCTCACCACAATCCAGATTCTTTTGGGGAGTTACCAGTACAGTAACCATACCAGGAAGTACTTAATTTATTAAGCTACTGCTTTTCTTAATCTCAGTGGAGATATTTACTGATAAACAGCTACCTACGCAGCATGTTCATGTCGTTCCTAAATGAGCTTTTATCTCTCTCCCCTCACCACAAATCAGATTCTTCTGAGGAGTTCCCAGTACATTATCCTTTCCCCTGTGTAATTACCTTAACAAGCTCCAGCTGTTTTTATTCTCAGAAGGTTTACTCCCTGATATACAGCTGCCTACCCGCTTCGTAAGTGCAGGTCCTAAATGAGCTTTTTTCTCTGTTCCCTCACCACAATCCAGATTCTTTTGGGGAGTTACAAGTACAGTAACCATACCAGGAAGTACTTAATTTATTAAGCTACTGCTTTTCTTAATCTCAGTGGAGATATTTACTGATAAACAGCTACCTACGCAGCATGTTCATGTCGTTCCTAAATGAGCTTTTATCTCTCTCCCCTCACCACAAATCAGATTCTTCTGAGGAGTTCCCAGTACATTATCCTTTCCCCTGTGTAATTACCTTAACAAGCTGCAGCTGTTTTTATTCTCAGAATCTTTACGCCCTGATATACAGCTGCCTACCCCCTTCGTAAGTGCAGGTCCTAAATGAGCTTTTTTCTCTGTTCCCTCACCACAATCCAGATTCTTTTGGGGAGTTACCAGTACAGTAACCATACCAGGAAGTACTTAATTTATTAAGCTACTGCTTTTCTTAATCTCAGTGGAGATATTTACTGATAAACAGCTACCTACGCAGCATGTTCATGTCGTTCCTAAATGAGCTTTTATCTCTCTCCCCTCACCACAAATCAGATTCTTCTGAGGAGTTCCCAGTACATTATCCTTTCCCCTGTGTAATTACCTTAACAAGCTCCAGCTGTTTTTATTCTCAGAAGGTTTAGTCCCTGATATACAGCTGCCTACCCCCTTCGTAAGTGCAGGTCCTAAATGAGCTTTTTTCTCTGTTCCCTCACCACAATCCAGATTCTTTTGGGGAGTTACCAGTACAGTAACCATACCAGGAAGTACTTAATTTATTAAGCTACTGCTTTTCTAAAGCTCACTGGAGATATTTACTGATAAACAGCTACCTACGCAGCATGTTCATGTCGTTCCTAAATGAGCTTTTATCTCTCTCCCCTCACCACAAATCAGATTCTTCTGAGGAGTTCCCAGTACTTTATCCTTTCCCCTGTGTAATTACCTTAAGAAGCTCCAGCTGTTTTTATTCTCAGAAGCTTTACTCCCTGATATACAGCTGCCTACCCCCTTCGTAAGTGCAGGTCCTAAATGAGCTTTTTTCTCTGTTCCCTCACCACAATCCAGATTCTTTTGGGGAGTTACCAGTACAGTCACCATACCAGGAAGTACTTAATTTATTAAGCTACTGCTTTTCTTAATCTCAGTGGAGATATTTACTGATAAACAGCTACCTACGCAGCATGTTCATGTCGTTCCTAAATGAGCTTTTATCTCTCTCCCCTCACCACAAATCAGATTCTTCTGAGGAGTTCCCAGTACATTATCCTTTCCCCTGTGTAATTACCTTAACAAGCTCCAGCTGTTTTTATTCTCAGAAGGTTTACTCCCTGATATACAGCTGCCTACCCCCTCGTAAGTGCAGGTCCTAAATGAGCTTTTTTCTCTGTTCCCTCACCACAATCCAGATTCTTTTGGGGAGTTACCAGTACAGTAACCATACCAGGAAGTACTTAATTTATTAAGCTACTGCTTTTCTAAAGCTCAGTGGAGATATTTACTGATAAACAGCTACCTACGCAGCATGTTCATGTCGTTCCTAAATGAGCTTTTATCTCTCTCCCCTCACCACAAATCAGATTCTTCTGAGGAGTTCCCAGTACTTTATCCTTTCCCCTGTGTAATTACCTTAACAAGCTCCAGCTGTTTTTATTCTCAGAAGCTTTACTCCCTGATATACAGCTGCCTACCCCCTTCGTAAGTGCAGGTCCTAAATGAGCTTTTTTCTCTGTTCCCTCACCACAATCCAGATTCTTTTGGGGAGTTACCAGTACAGTCACCATACCAGGAAGTACTTAATTTATTAAGCTACTGCTTTTCTTAATCTCAGAGGAGATATTTACTGATAAACAGCTACCTACGCAGCATGTTCATGTCGTTCCTAAATGAGCTTTTATCTCTCTCCCCTCACCACAAATCAGATTCTTCTGAGGAGTTCCCAGTACATTATCCTTTCCCCTGTGTAATTACCTTAACAAGCTCCAGCTGTTTTTATTCTCAGAAGGTTTACTCCCTGATATACAGCTGCCTACCCCCTTCGTAAGTGCAGGTCCTAAATGAGCTTTTTTCTCTGTTCCCTCACCACAATCCAGATTCTTTTGGGGAGTTACCAGTACAGTAACCATACCAGGAAGTACTTAATTTATTAAGCTACTGCTTTTCTTAATCTCAGTGGAGATATTTACTGATAAACAGCTACCTACGCAGCATGTTCATGTCGTTCCTAAATGAGCTTTTATCTCTCTCCCCTCACCACAAATCAGATTCTTCTGAGGAGTTCCCAGTACATTATCCTTTCCCCTGTGTAATTACCTTAACAAGCTGCAGCTGTTTTTATTCTCAGAAGCTTTACTCCCTGATATACAGCTGCCTACCCCCTTCGTAAGTGCAGGTCCTAAATGAGCTTTTTTCTCTGTTCCCTCACCACAATCCAGATTCTTTTGGGGAGTTACCAGTACAGTAACCATACCAGGAAGTACTTAATTTATTAAGCTACTGCTTTTCTAAAGCTCAGTGGAGATATTTACTGATAAACAGCTACCTACGCAGCATGTTCATGTCGTTCCTAAATGAGCTTTTATCTCTCTCCCCTCACCACAAATCAGATTCTTCTGAGGAGTTCCCAGTACTTTATCCTTTCTCCTGTGTAATTACCTTAACAAGCTCCAGCTGTTTTTATTCTCAGAAGGTTTACTCCCTGATATACAGCTGCCTACCCCCTTCGTAAGTGCAGGTCCTAAATGAGCTTTTTTTCTCTGTTCCCTCACCACAATCCAGATTCTTTTGGGGAGTTACCAGTACAGTAACCATACCGGGAAGTACTTAATTTATTAAGCTACTGCTTTTCTTAATCTCAGTGGAGATATTTACTGATAAACAGCTACCTACGCAGCATGTTCATGTCGTTCCTAAATGAGCTTTTATCTCTCTCCCCTCACCACAAATCAGATTCTTCTGAGGAGTTCCCAGTACATTATCCTTTCTCCTGTGTAATTACCTTAACAATCTCCAGCTGTTTTTATTCTCAGAAGGTTTAGTCCCTGATATACAGCTGCCTACCCCCTTCGTAAGTGCAGGTCCTAAATGAGCTTTTTTCTCTGTTCCCTCACCACAATCCAGATTCTTTTGGGGAGTTACCAGTACAGTAACCATACCAGGAAGTACTTAATTTATTAAGCTACTGCTTTTCTTAATCTCAGTGGAGATATTTACTGATAAACAGCTACCTACGCAGCATGTTCATGTCGTTCCTAAATGAGCTGTTATCTCTCTCCCCTCACCACAAATCAGATTCTTCTGAGGAGTTCCCAGTACATTATCCTTTCCCCTGTGTAATTACCTTAACAAGCTGCAGCTGTTTTTATTCTCAGAAGGTTTACTCCCTGATATACAGCTGCCTACCCCCTTCGTAAGTGCAGGTCCTAAATGAGCTTATTTCTCTGTTCCCTCACCACAATCCAGATTCTTTTGGGGAGTTACCAGTACAGTAACCATACCAGGAAGTACTTAATTTATTAAGCTACTGCTTTTCTTAATCTCAGTGGAGATATTTACTGATAAACAGCTACCTACGCAGCATGTTCATGTCGTTCCTAAATGAGCTTTTATCTCTCTCCCCTCACCACAAATCAGATTCTTCTGAGGAGTTCCCAGTACATTATCCTTTCCCCTGTGTAATTACCTTAACAAGCTCCAGCTGTTTTTATTCTCAGAAGGTTTAGTCCCTGATATACAGCTGCCTACCCCCTTCGTAAGTGCAGGTCCTAAATGAGCTTTTTTCTCTGTTCCCTCACCACAATCCAGATTCTTTTGGGGAGTTACCAGTACAGTAACCATACCAGGAAGTACTTAATTTATTAAGCTACTGCTTTTCTTAATCTCAGTGGAGATATTTACTGATAAACAGCTACCTACGCAGCATGTTCATGTCGTTCCTAAATGAGCTTTTATCTCTCTCCCCTCACCACAAATCAGATTCTTCTGAGGAGGTCCCGTACATTATCCTTTCCCCTGTGTAATTACCTTAACAAGCTGCAGCTGTTTTTATTCTCAGAAGGTTTACTCCCTGATATACAGCTGCCTACCCCCTTCGTAAGTGCAGGTCCTAAATGAGCTTTTTTCTCTGTTCCCTCACCACAATCCAGATTCTTTTGGGGAGTTACCAGTACAGTAACCATACCAGGAAGTACTTAATTTATTAAGCTACTGCTTTTCTAAAGCTCAGTGGAGATATTTACTGATAAACAGCTACCTACGCAGCATGTTCATGTCGTTCCTAAATGAGCTTTTATCTTTCTCCCCTCACCACAAATCAGATTCTTCTGAGGAGTTCCCAGTACTTTATCCTTTCCCCTGTGTAATTACCTTAACAAGCTCCAGGTGTTTTTATTCTCAGAAGCTTTACTCCCTGATATACAGCTGCCTACCCCCTTCGTAAGTGCAGGTCCTAAATGAGCTTTTTTCTCTGTTCCCTCACCACAATCCAGATTCTTTTGGGGAGTTACCAGTACAGTCACCATACCAGGAAGTACTTAATTTATTAAGCTACTGCTTTTCTTAATCTCAGAGGAGATATTTACTGATAAACAGCTACCTACGCAGCATGTTCATGTCGTTCCTAAATGAGCTTTGATCTCTCTCCCCTCACCACAAATCAGATTCTTCTGAGGAGTTCCCAGTACATTATCCTTTCCCCTGTGTAATTACCTTAACAAGCTCCAGCTGTTTTTATTCTCAGAAGGTTTAGTCCCTGATATACAGCTGCCTACCCCCTTCGTAAGTGCAGGTCCTAAATGAGCTTTTTTCTCTGTTCCCTCACCACAATCCAGATTCTTTTGGGGAGTTACCAGTACAGTAACCATACCAGGAAGTACTTAATTTATTAAGCTACTGCTTTTCTTAATCTCAGTGGAGATATTTACTGATAAACAGCTACCTACGCAGCATGTTCATGTCGTTCCTAAATGAGCTTTTATCTCTCTCCCCTCACCACAAATCAGATTCTTCTGAGGAGTTCCCAGTACATTATCCTTTCCCCTGTGTAATTACCTTAACAAGCTCCAGCTGTTTTTATTCTCAGAAGCTTTACTCCCTGATATACAGCTGCCTACCCCCTTCGTAAGTTCAGGTCCTAAATGAGCTTTTTTCTCTGTTCCCTCACCACAATCCAGATTCTTTTGGGGAGTTACCAGTACAGTAACCATACCAGGAAGTACTTAATTTATTAAGCTACTGCTTTTCTAAAGCTCAGTGGAGATATTTACTGATAAACAGCTACCTACGCAGCATGTTCATGTCGTTCCTAAATGAGCTTTTATCTCTCTCCCCTCACCACAAATCAGATTCTTCTGAGGAGTTCCCAGTACTTTATCCTTTCTCCTGTGTAATTACCTTAACAAGCTCCAGCTGTTTTTATTCTCAGAAGGTTTACTCCCTGATATACAGCTGCCTACCCCCTTCGTAAGTGCAGGTCCTAAATGAGCTTTTTTTCTCTGTTCCCTCACCACAATCCAGATTCTTTTGGGGAGTTACCAGTACAGTAACCATACCAGGAAGTACTTAATTTATTAAGCTACTGCTTTTCTTAATCTCAGTGGAGATATTTACTGATAAACAGCTACCTACGCAGCATGTTCATGTCGTTCCTAAATGAGCTTTTATCTCTCTCCCCTCACCACAAATCAGATTCTTCTGAGGAGTTCCCAGTACATTATCCTTTCCCCTGTGTAATTACCTTAACAAGCTCCAGCTGTTTTTATTCTCAGAAGGTTTACTCCCTGATATACAGCTGCCTACCCGCTTCGTAAGTGCAGGTCCTAAATGAGCTTTTTTCTCTGTTCCCTCACCACAATCCAGATTCTTTTGGGGAGTTACCAGTACAGTAACCATACCAGGAAGTACTTAATTTATTAAGCTACTGCTTTTCTTAATCTCAGTGGAGATATTTACTGATAAACAGCTACCTACGCAGCATGTTCATGTCGTTCCTAAATGAGCTTTTATCTCTCTCCCCTCACCACAAATCAGATTCTTCTGAGGAGTTCCCAGTACATTATCCTTTCCCCTGTGTAATTACCTTAACAAGCTGCAGCTGTTTTTATTCTCAGAAGCTTTACGCCCTGATATACAGCTGCCTACCCCCTTGGTAAGTGCAGGTCCTAAATGAGCTTTTTTCTCTGTTCCCTCACCACAATCCAGATTCTTCTGGGGAGTTACCAGTACAGTAACCATACCAGGAAGTACTTAATTTATTAAGCTACTGCTTTTCTTAATCTCAATGGAGATATTTACTGATAAACAGCTACCTACGCAGCATGTTCATGTCGTTCCTAAATGTGCTTTTATCTCTCTCCCCTCACCACAAATCAGATTCTTCTGAGGAGTTCCCAGTACATTATCCTTTCCCCTGTGTAATTACCTTAACAGGCTCCAGCTGTTTTTTTTCTCAGAAGGTTTAGTCCCTGATAAACAGCTGCCTACCCCCTTCGTAAGTGCAGGTCTTAAATGAGCTTTTTTCTCTGTTCCCTCACCACAATCCAGATTCTTTTGGGGAGTTACCAGTACAGTAACCATACCAGGAAGTACTTAATTTATGAAGCTACTGCTTTTCTTAATCTCAGTGGAGATATTTACTGATAAACAGCTACCTACGCAGCATGTTCATGTCGTTCCTAAATGAGCTTTTATCTCTCTCCCCTCACCACAAATCAGATTCTTCTGAGGAGTTCCCAGTACATTATCCTTTCCCCTGTGTAATTACCTTAACAAGCTGCAGCTGTTTTTATTCTCAGAAGCATTACTCCCTGATATACAGCTGCCTACCCCCTTCGTAAGTGCAGGTCCTAAATGAGCTTTTTTCTCTGTTCCCTCACCACAATCCAGATTCTTTTGGGGAGTTACCAGTACAGTAACCATACCAGGAAGTACTTAATTTATTAAGCTACTGCTTTTCTAAAGCTCAGTGGAGATATTTACTGATAAACAGCTACCTACGCAGCATGTTCATGTCGTTCCTAAATGAGCTTTTATCTCTCTCCACTCACCACAAATCAGATTCTTCTGAGGAGTTCCCAGTACTTTATCCTTTCTCCTGTGTAATTACCTTAACAAGCTCCAGCTGTTTTTATTCTCAGAAGGTTTACTCCCTGATGTACAGCTGCCTACCCCCTTCGTAAGTGCAGGTCCTAAATGAGCTTTTTTCTCTGTTCCCTCACCACAATCCAGATTCTTTTGGAGAGTTACCAGTACAGTAACCATACCAGGAAGTACTTAATTTATTAAGCTACTGCTTTTCTGAATCTCAGAGGAGATATTTACTGATAAACAGCTACCTACGCAGCATGTTCATGTCGTTCCTAAAGGAGCTTTTATCTCTCTCCCCTCACCACAAATCAGATTCTTCTGAGGAGTTCCCAGTACATTATCCTTTCCCCTGTGTAATTACCTTAACAAGCTCCAGCTGTTTTTATTCTCAGAAGGTTTACTCCCTGATATACAGCTGCCTACCCCCTTCGTAAGTGCAGGTCCTAAATGAGCTTTTTTCTCTGTTCCCTCACCACAATCCAGATTCTTTGGGGAGTTACCAGTACAGTAACCATACCAGGAAGTACTTAATTTATTAAGCTACTGCTTTTCTTAATCTCAGTGGAGATATTTACTGATAAACAGCTACCTACGCAGCATGTTCATGTCGTTCCTAAATGAGCTTTTATCTCTCTCCCCTCACCACAAATCAGATTCTTCTGAGGAGTTCCCAGTACATTATCCTTTCCCCTGTGTAATTACCTTAACAAGCTCCAGCTGTTTTTATTCTCAGAAGGTTTAGTCCCTGATATACAGCTGCCTACCCCCTTCGTAAGTGCAGGTCCTAAATGAGCTTTTTTCTCTGTTCCCTCACCACAATCCAGATTCTTTTGGGGAGTTACCAGTACAGTAACCATACCAGGAAGTACTTAATTTATTAAGCTACTGCTTTTCTTAATCTCAGTGGAGATATTTACTGATAAACAGCTACCTACGCAGCATGTTCATGTCGTTCCTAAATGAGCTTTTATCTCTCTCCCCTCACCACAAATCAGATTCTTCTGAGGAGTTCCCAGTACATTATCCTTTCCCCTGTGTAATTACCTTAACAAGCTCCAGCTGTTTTTATTCTCAGAAGCTTTACTCCCTGATATACAGCTGCCTACCCCCTTCGTAAGTTCAGGTCCTAAATGAGCTTTTTTCTCTGTTCCCTCACCACAATCCAGATTCTTTTGGGGAGTTACCAGTACAGTAACCATACCAGGAAGTACTTAATTTATTAAGCTACTGCTTTTCTAAAGCTCAGTGGAGATATTTACTGATAAACAGCTACCTACGCAGCATGTTCATGTCGTTCCTAAATGAGCTTTTATCTCTCTCCCCTCACCACAAATCAGATTCTTCTGAGGAGTTCCCAGTACATTATCCTTTCCCCTGTGTAATTACCTTAACAAGCTCCAGCTGTTTTTATTCTCAGAAGCTTTACTCCCTGATATACAGCTGCCTACCCCCTTCGTAAGTTCAGGTCCTAAATGAGCTTTTTTCTCTGTTCCCTCACCACAATCCAGATTCTTTTGGGGAGTTACCAGTACAGTAACCATACCAGGAAGTACTTAATTTATTAAGCTACTGCTTTTCTAAAGCTCAGTGGAGATATTTACTGATAAACAGCTACCTACGCAGCATGTTCATGTCGTTCCTAAATGAGCTTTTATCTCTCTCCCCTCACCACAAATCAGATTCTTCTGAGGAGTTCCCAGTACTTTATCCTTTCTCCTGTGTAATTACCTTAACAAGCTCCAGCTGTTTTTATTCTCAGAAGGTTTACTCCCTGATATACAGCTGCCTACCCCCTTCGTAAGTGCAGGTCCTAAATGAGCTTTTTTTCTCTGTTCCCTCACCACAATCCAGATTCTTTTGGGGAGTTACCAGTACAGTAACCATACCAGGAAGTACTTAATTTATTAAGCTACTGCTTTTCTTAATCTCAGTGGAGATATTTACTGATAAACAGCTACCTACGCAGCATGTTCATGTCGTTCCTAAATGAGCTTTTATCTCTCTCCCCTCACCACAAATCAGATTCTTCTGAGGAGTTCCAGTACATTATCCTTTCCCCTGTGTAATTACCTTAACAAGCTCCAGCTGTTTTTATTCTCAGAAGGTTTACTCCCTGATATACAGCTGCCTACCCGCTTCGTAAGTGCAGGTCCTAAATGAGCTTTTTTCTCTGTTCCCTCACCACAATCCAGATTCTTTTGGGGAGTTACCAGTACAGTAACCATACCAGGAAGTACTTAATTTATTAAGCTACTGCTTTTCTTAATCTCAGTGGAGATATTTACTGATAAACAGCTACCTACGCAGCATGTTCATGTCGTTCCTAAATGAGCTTTTATCTCTCTCCCCTCACCACAAATCAGATTCTTCTGAGGAGTTCCCAGTACATTATCCTTTCCCCTGTGTAATTACCTTAACAAGCTGCAGCTGTTTTTATTCTCAGAAGCTTTACGCCCTGATATACAGCTGCCTACCCCCTTGGTAAGTGCAGGTCCTAAATGAGCTTTTTTCTCTGTTCCCTCACCACAATCCAGATTCTTCTGGGGAGTTACCAGTACAGTAACCATACCAGGAAGTACTTAATTTATTAAGCTACTGCTTTTCTTAATCTCAATGGAGATATTTACTGATAAACAGCTACCTACGCAGCATGTTCATGTCGTTCCTAAATGTGCTTTTATCTCTCTCCACTCACCACAAATCAGATTCTTCTGAGGAGTTCCCAGTACATTATCCTTTCCCCTGTGTAATTACCTTAACAGGCTCCAGCTGTTTTTTTTTCTCAGAAGGTTTAGTCCCTGATAAACAGCTGCCTACCCCCTTCGTAAGTGCAGGTCTTAAATGAGCTTTTTTCTCTGTTCCCTCACCACAATCCAGATTCTTTTGGGGAGTTACCAGTACAGTAACCATACCAGGAAGTACTTAATTTATTAAGCTACTGCTTTTCTTAATCTCAGTGGAGATATTTACTGATAAACAGCTACCTACGCAGCATGTTCATGTCGTTCCTAAATGAGCTTTTATCTCTCTCCCCTCACCACAAATCAGATTCTTCTGAGGAGTTCCCAGTACATTATCCTTTCCCCTGTGTAATTACCTTAACAAGCTGCAGCTGTTTTTATTCTCAGAAGCTTTACTCCCTGATATACAGCTGCCTACCCCCTTCGTAAGTGCAGGTCCTAAATGAGCTTTTTTCTCTGTTCCCTCACCACAATCCAGATTCTTTTGGGGAGTTACCAGTACAGTAACCATACCAGGAAGTACTTAATTTATTAAGCTACTGCTTTTCTAAAGCTCAGTGGAGATATTTACTGATAAACAGCTACCTACGCAGCATGTTCATGTCGTTCCTAAATGAGCTTTTATCTCTCTCCACTCACCACAAATCAGATTCTTCTGAGGAGTTCCCAGTACTTTATCCTTTCTCCTGTGTAATTACCTTAACAAGCTCCAGCTCTTTTTATTCTCAGAAGGTTTACTCCCTGATGTACAGCTGCCTACCCCCTTCGTAAGTGCAGGTCCTAAATGAGCTTTTTTCTCTGTTCCCTCACCACAATCCAGATTCTTTTGGAGAGTTACCAGTACAGTAACCATACCAGGAAGTACTTAATTTATTAAGCTACTGCTTTTCTGAATCTCAGAGGAGATATTTACTGATAAACAGCTACCTACGCAGCATGTTCATGTCGTTCCTAAAGGAGCTTTTATCTCTCTCCCCTCACCACAAATCAGATTCTTCTGAGGAGTTCCCAGTACATTATCCTTTCCCCTGTGTAATTACCTTAACAAGCTCCAGCTGTTTTTATTCTCAGAAGGATTACTCCCTGATATACAGCTGCCTACCCCCTTCGTAAGTGCAGGTCCTAAATGAGCTTTTTTCTCTGTTCCCTCACCACAATCCAGATTCTTTTGGGGAGTTACCAGTACAGTAACCATACCAGGAAGT
>NW_025956362.1:0-56003 GCF_023159225.1 Perognathus longimembris pacificus | reverse complement strand
GAACAGAGAAAAAAGCTCATTTAGGACCTGCACTTACGAAGGGGTTAGGCACCTGTATATCAGGGAGTAAACCTTCTGAGAATAAAAACAGCTGGAGCTTGTTAAGGTAATTATACGGGGGAAAGGATAACGTACTGGGAACTCCTCAGAAGAATCTGATTTGTGGTGAGGGGAGAGAGATAAAAGCTCCGTTAGGAACGACATGAACATGCTGCGTAAGTAGCTGTTTTTCAGTAAATATCTCCACTGAGATTAAGAAAAGCAGTAGCTTAATAAATTAAGTACTTTCTGGTATGGTAACTGTACTGGTAACTCCCAAAAGAATCTGGATTATGGTGAGGGAACAGAGGAAAAAGCTCATTTAGGAAATTCACTTACGAAGGGGCCAGGCAGCTGTATATCAGGGAGTAAATCTTCTGAGAATAAAAACAGCTGGAGCTTGTTAAGTTAATTACACAGGGCAAAGGATAATGTACTGGGAACACCTCAGAAGAATCTGATTTGTGGTGAGGGGAGAGAGATAAAAGCTCATTTAAGAACGACATGAACATGCTGCGTAGGTAGCTGTTTATCAGTAAATATCTCCAATGAGATTAAGAAAAGCAGAAGCTTAATAAATTAAGTACTTCCTGGTATGGGTGCTGTACTGGTAACTCCCCAAAAGAATATGGATTGTGGGGAGGGAAAAGAGAAATAAGCTCATTTAGGACCTGCACTTAAGAAGGGGGTAGCCAGCTGTATATCAGGGAGTAAACCTTCTGAGAATAAAAACAGCTGGATCTTGTTAAGGTAATTACACAGGGGAAAGTATAATGTACTGGGAACTCCTCAGCAGAATCTGATTTGTGGTGAGGGGAGAGAGATAACAGCTCATTTAAGAACGACATGAACATGCTGCGTAGGTAGCTGTTTATCAGTAAATATCTCCAATGAGATTAAGAAAAGCAGTAGCTTAATAAATTAAGTACTTCCTGGTATGGATACTGTACTGGTAACTCCCCAAAAGAATCTGGATTGTGGTGAGGGAACAGAGAAAAAAAGCTCATTTAAGACCTGCACTTACGAAGGGGGTAGGCAGCTGTATATCAGGGAGTAAACCTTCTGAGAATAAAAACAGCTGGAGCTTGTTATGGTAATTACACAGGGGAAAGGATAATATACTGGGAACTCCTCAGAAGAATCTGATTTGTGGTGGGGGAGAGAGATAAAAGCTCTTTTAGGAACGACATGAACATGCTGCGTAGGGTAGCTGTTTATCAGTAAATATCTCCACTGAGATTAAGAAAAGCAGTAGCTTAATAAATTAAGTAATTCCTGGTATGGTTACTGTACTGGTAACTCCCCAAAAGAATTTGGATTGTGGTGAGGGAACAGATAAAAAAGCTCATTTAGGACCTGCACTTACGAAGGGGGTAGGCAGCTGAATATCAGGGAGTAAACCTTCTGAGAATAAAAACAGCTGGAACTTGTTAAGGTAATTATACAGGGGAAAGGATAATGTACTGGGAACTCCTCAGAAGAATCTGATTTGTGGTGAGGGGAGAGAGATAAAAGCTCATTTAGGAACGACATGATCATGCTGCCTATGTAGCTGTTTATCAGTAAATATCTTCACTGAGATTAAGAAAAGCAGTAGATTAATAAATTAAGTACTCCCTGTATGGATACTGTACTGGTAACTCCCCAAAAGAATCTGGATTGTGGTGAGGGAACAGAGAAAAAAGCTCATTTAGGACGTACACTTACGAAGGGGGTAGGCAGCTGTATATCAGAGAGTAAACCTTCTGAGAATAAAAACAGCGGGAGCTTGTTAAGGTAATTACAAAGGGGAAAGGATAATGTACTGGGAACTCCTCAGAAGAATCTTATTTGTGGTGAGGGGAGAGAGATAAAAGCTCATTTAGGAACGACATGAACATGCTGCGTAGGTAAGCTGTTTATCAGTAAATATCTCCACTGAGATTAAGAAAAGCAGTCGCTTAATAAATTAAGTACTTCCTGGTATGGTTACTGTACTGGTAACTCCCAAAAGAATCTGGATTGTGGTGAGGGAACAGAGAAAAAAGCTCATTTAGGACCTGCACTTACGAAGGGGGTAGGCAGCTGTATATCATGGAGTAAACCTTCTGAGAATAAAAACAGCTGGAGCTTGTTAAGGTAATTACACAGGGGAAAGGATAATGTACTGGGAACTCCTCAGAAGAATCTGATTTGTGGTGAGGGGAGAGAGATAAAAGCTCATTTAGGAACGACATGAACATGCTGCGTAGGTAACGGTTTATCAGTAAATATCTCCACTGAGATTAAGACAAGCAGTAGCTTAATAAATTAAGTACTTCCTGGTATGGTTAGTTTACTGGTAACTCCACAAAAGAATCTGGATTGTGGTGAGGGAACCGAGAAAAAAGCTCATTTAGGACGTGCACTTACGAAGGGGTAGGCAGCTGTATATCATTGAGTAAACCTTCTGAGAATAAAAACAGCGGGAGCTTGTTAAGGTAATTACAAAGCGGAAAGGATACTGTACTGGGAACTCCTCAGAAGAATCTTATTTGTAGTGAGGAGGGGAGAGAGATAAAAGCTCATTTAGGAACGACATGAACATGCTGCGTAGGTAGCTGTTTATCAGTAAATATCTCCAATGAGATTAAGAAAAGCAGTAGCTTAATAAATTAAGTACTTCCTGGTATGGTTACTGTACTGGTAACTCCAAAAGAATCTGGATTGTGGTGAGGGAACAGAGAAAAAAGCTCATTTAGGACCTGCACTTACGAAGGGTTAGGCAGCTGTATATCAGGGAGTAAACCTTCTGAGAATAAAAACAGCTGGAGCTTGTTAAGGTAATTACACAGGGGAAAGGATAATGTACTGGGAACTCCTCAGAAGAATCTGATTTGTGGTGAGGGGAGAGAGATAAAAGCTCATTATGAACGACATGAACATGCTGCGTAGGTAGCTGTTTATCAGTAAATATCTCCACTGAGATTAAGAAAAGCAGTAGCTTAATAAATTAAGTACTTCCTGGTATGGTTAGTGTACTGGTAACTCCCGAAAAGAATCTGGATTGTGGTGAGGGAACAGAGAAAAAAGCTCATTTAGGACCTTCACATACGAAGGGGGTAGGCAGCTGTATATCAGGGAGTAAACCTTCTGAGAATAAAAACAGCTGGAACTTGTTAAGGTAATTATACGGGGGAAAGGATAACCTACTGGGAACACCTCAGAAGAATCTGATTTGTGGTGAGGGGAGAGAGATATAAGCTCCTTTAGGAACGACATGAACATGCTGCGTAGGTAGCTGTTTATCAGTAAATATCTCCACTGAGATTAAGAAAAGCAGTAGCTTAATAAATTAAGTACTTTCTGGTATGGTTACTGTACTGGTAACTCCCCAAAAGAATCTGGATTGTGGTGAGGTAACAGAGAAAAAAGCTCATTTAGGACCTGCACTTACGAAGGGGGTAGGCAGCTGTATTTCAGGGAGTAAACCTTCAGAGAATAAAAACAGCTGGATCTTGTTAAGGTAATTACACAGGGGAAAGGATAATGTACTGGGAACTCCTCAGAAGAATCTGATTTTTGCTTAGGGGAGAGAGATAAAAGGTCATTTAGGGACGACAAGAACCTGCTGCGTAGGTAGCTGTTTATCAGTAAATATCTACACTGAGATTAAGAAAAGCAGTAGCTTAATAAATTAAGTACTTCCTGGTATGGTTACTGTACTGGTAACTCCCCAAAAGAATCTGGATTGTGGTGAGGGAACAGAGAAAACAGCTCATTTAGGACCTGCAGTTACGAAGGGCGTAGGCAGCTGTATATCAGGGAGTAAACCTTCTGAGAATAAAAACAGCTGGAGCTTGTTAAGGTAATTACACAGGGGAAAGGATAATGTACTGGGAACTCCTCATAAGAATCTGATTTGTGGTGAGGGGAGAGAGTAAAAGCTCATTTAGGAACGACATGAACATGCTGCGTAGGTAGCTGTTTATCAGTAAATATCTCCACTGAGATTAAGAAAAGCAGTAGCTTAATAAATTAAGTACTTCCTGGTATGGTTACTGTACTGGTAACTCCCCAAAAGAATCTGGATTGTGGTGAGGGAACAGAGAAAAAAGCTCATTTAGGACCTGCACTTACGAAGGGGGTAGGCAGCTGTATATCAGGGAGTAAACCTTCTCAGAATAAAAACAGCTGGAGCTTGTTAAGGTAATTACACAGGAGAAGGATAATGTACTGGGAACTACTCAGAAGAATCTGATTTGTGGTGAGGAGAGAGAGATAAAAGCTCCTATAGGAACGACATGAACATGCTGCGTAAGTAGCTGTTTATCAGTAAATATCTCCACTGAGATTAAGAAAAGCAGTAGCTTAATAAATTAAGTACTTTCTGGTATGGTTACTGTACTGGTAACTCCCCAAAAGAATCTGGATTGTGGTGAGGGAACAGAGAAAAAAGCTCATTTAGGACCTGCACTTACGAAGGGGCCAGGCAGCTGTATATCAGGGAGTAAACCTTCTGAGAATAAAAACAGCTGGAGCTTGTTAAGGTAATTACACAGGGGAAAGGATAATGTACTGGGAACTTCCTCAGAAGAATCTGATTTGTGGTGAGGGGAGAGAGATAAAAGCTCATTTAGGAACGACATGAACATGCTGCGTAGGTAGTTGTTTATCAGTAAATATCTCCAATGAGATTAAGAAAAGCAGTAGCTTAATAAATTAAGTACTTCCTGGTATGGTTACTGTACTGGTAACTCCCCAAAAGAATCTGGATTGTGGTGAGGGAACACAGAAAAAAAGCTCATTTAGGACCTGCACTTACGAAGGGGTTAGGCAGCTGTATATCAGGGAGTAAACCTTCTGAGAATAAAAAACAGCTGGAGCTTGTTAAGGTAATTACACAGGGGAAAGGATAATGTACTGGGAACTCCTCAAAAGAATCTGATTTGTGGTGAGGGGAGAGAGATAAAAGCTCATTTAGGAACGACAGGAACATGCTGGGTAAGTAGCTGTTTATCATTAAATATCTCCACTGAGATTAAGAAAAGCAGTAGCTTAATAAATTAAGTACTTCCTGGTACGGTTACTGTACTGGTAACTCCCCAAAAGAATCTGGAATGTGGTGAGGGAACAGAAAAAAAGCTCATTTAGGACTTGCACTTGCGAAGGGGTAGGCGCTATATATCAGGGAGTAAACCTTCTGAGAATAAAAACAGCTGGAGCTTGTTAAGGTAATTACACAGGGGAAAGGACAATGTACTGGGAACTCCTCAGAAGAATCTGATTTGTGTTGATGGGGGAGAGATAAAATCTCATTTAGGAACGACATGGACATGCTGCGTAAATAGCTGTTTATAAGTACATATCTCCACTGAGATTAAGAAAAGCAGTAGCTTAATAAATTAAGTACTTCCTGGTATGTTTACTGTACGGGTAACTCCCCAAAAGAATCTGGATTGTGGTGAGGGAACAGAGAAAAAATGCTAATTTGGACCTGCACATACGAAGGGGGTAGGCAGCTGTATATCAGGGAGGAAACCTTCTGAGAATAAAAACAGCTGGAGGTTGTTAAGGTAATTAAACAGGGGAAAGGATAATGTACTGGAACTCCTCAGAAGAATCTGATTTGTGGTGAGGGGATAGAGATAAAAGCTCATTTATGAACGACATTAACATGCTGCGTAGGTAGCTGTTTATCAGTAAATATCTCCACTGAGATTAAGAAAAGCAGTAGCTTAATAAATTAAGTACTTCCTGGTATGGGTACTGTACTGGTAACTCCCCAAAAGAATCTGGATTGTGGTGAGGGAACAGAGAAAAAAGCTCATTAGGACCTGCACTTACGAAGGGGGTAGGCAGCTGTATATCAGGGAGTATCGCTTCTGAGAATAAAAACAGCTGGAGCTTGTTAAGGTAATTACACAGGGGAAAGGATAATTTACTGGGAACTCCTCAGAAGAATCTGATTTGTGGTGAGGGGAGAGAGATAAAAGCTCATTTAGGAACGACATGAATATGCTGCGTAGGTAGCTGTTTATCAGTAAATATCTCCACTGAGATTAAGAAAAGCAGTAGCTTAATAAATTAAGAACTTCCTGGTATGGTTACTGTACTGGTAACTCCCCAAAAGAATCTGGATTGTGGTGAGGGAACAAGAAAAAAGCTCATTTAGGACCTGCACTTACGAAGGGGTTAGGCAGCTGTATATAAGGGACTAAACCTTCTGAGAATAAAAACAGCTAGAGCTTGTTAAGGTAATTACACAGGGGAAAGGATAATGTACTGGGAACTCCTCAGAAGAATCTGATTTGTGGTGAGGGGAGAGAGATAAAAGCTCATTTAGGAACGACATGAACATGCTGCGTAGGTAGCTGTTTATCAGTAAATATCTCCACTGAGATTAAGAAAAGCAGTAGCTTAATAAATTAAGTACATCCTCGTATGGTTACTGTGCTGGTAACTCCCCAAAAGAATCTGGATTGTGGTGAGGGAACAGAGAAAAAAGCTCATTTAGGACCTGCACTTACGAAGTGGGTAGGTAGCTGTATATCAGGGAGTAAACATTCTGAGAATAAAAACAGCTGGACGTTGTGAAGGTAATTACACAGGGGAAAGGATAATGTACTGGGAACTCCTCAGAAGAATCTGATTTGTGGTGAGGGGAGGGAGATAAAAGCTCATTTAGGAACGACATGAACATGCTGCGTAGGTAGCTGTTTATCAGTAAATATCTCCACTGAGATTAAGAAAAGCAGTAGCTTAATAAATTAAGTACATCCTGGTATGGGTTACTGTACTGGTAACTCCCCAAAAGAATCTAGATTGTGATGAGGGAACAGAGAAATAGCTCATTTAGTACCTGCAGTTACGAAGGGGGTAGGCAGCTGTATATCAGGGAGTAAACCTTCTGACAATAAAACAGCTGGGGGCTTGTTAAGGTAATTACACAGGGGAAAGGATAATGTACTGGGAACTCCTCAAAAGAATCTGATTTGTGGTGAGGGGAGAGAGATAAAAGCTCATATAGGAACGACATGAACATGCTGCGTAGGTAGATGTTTATCAGCAAATATCTCCACTGAGATTAAGAAAAGCAGTAGCTTAATAAATTAAGTACTTCCTGGTATGGTTACTGTCCTGGTAACTCCCCAAAAGAACCTGGATTGTGGTAAGCGAACAGAGACAAAAGCTCATTTGGGACCTGCACTTACGAAGGGTGTAGGCAGCTGTATATCACGGAGTAAACCTTCTGAGAATAAAAACAGCTGGAGCTTGTTAAGGTAATTACAAAGGGGAAAGGATAATGTACTGGCAACTCCTCAGAAGAATCTGATTTGTGGTGAGGGGAGAGAGATAAAAGCTCATTTAGGGAACGACATGAACATGCTGCGTAGGTAGCTGTTTATCAGTAAATATCTCCACTGAGATTAAGAAAAGCAGTAGCTTAATAAATTAAGTACTTCCTGGTATGGTTACTGTACTGGTAACTCCCCAAAAGAATCTGGATTGTGGTGAGGAAACAGAGAAAAAAGCTCATTTAGGACCTGCACTTACAAAGGGGTAGGCAGCTGTATATCAGGGAATAAACCTTCTGAGAATAAAAACAGCTGGAGCTTTTTAAGGTAATTACACAGGGGAAAGGATAATGTACTGGGAACTCCTCAGAAGAATCTGATTTGTGGTGAGGGGAGAGAGATAAAAGCTCATTTAAGAACGACATGGACATGCTGCGTAGGTAGCTGTTTGTCAGTAATATCTCACTGAGATGAAGAAAAGCAGTAGCTTAATAAATTCAGTACTTCCTGGTATGGTTACTTTACTGGTAACTCCCAAAAGAATCTGGATTGTGGTGAGGGAACAGAGAAAAAAGCTCATTTAGTACCTGCAGTTACTAAGGGGGTAGGCAGCTGTATATCAGCTAGTAAACCTTCTGAGAATAAAAACAGCTGGAGCTTGTTAAGGTAATTAAACAGGGGAAAGATTAATGTACTGGGAACTCCTCAGAAGAATCTGATTTGTGGTGAGGGGAGAAAGATAAAAGCTCATTTACGAACGACATGAACAGGCTGCGTAGGTAGCTGTTTATCAGTAAATATCTCCACTGAGATTAAGAAAAGCAGTAGCTTAATAAATTAAGTACTTCCTGGTATGGCTACTGTACTGGTAACTCCCCAAAAGAATCTGGATTGTGGTGAGGGAACAGAGACAAAAGCTCATTTAGGACCTGCAGTTACGAAGGGGGTAGGCAGCTGTATATCAGGGAGTAAACCTTCTGAAAATAAAAACAGCTGGAGTTTGTTAAGGTAATTACACAGGGGAAAGGATAATGTACTGGGAACTCCTCAGAAGAATCTGATTTGTGCTGAGGGGAGAGAGATAAAAGCTTCTTCATGAACGACATGATCATGCTGCCTAGGTAGCTGTTTATCAGTAAATATCTCCACTGAGATTAAGAAAAGCAGTAGCTTAATAAATTAAGTACTTCCTGGTATGGTTACTGTACTGGTAACTCCCCAAAAGAATCTGGATTGTGGTGAGAGAACAGAGAAAAAACTCATTTAGGACCTGCATTTATGAAGGGGGTAGACAGCTGTATATCAGCGTGTAAACCTTCTGAGAATAAAAACAGTTGGAGCTTGTTAAAGTAATTACACAGGGGAAAGGATAATGTACTGGGAACTCCTCAGAAGAATCTGATTTGTGGTGAGGGGAGAGAGATAAAAGCTCATTTAGGAACGACATGATAATGTTGCATAGGTAGCTGTTTATCAGTAAATATCTCCACTGAGATTAAGAAATGCAGTAGCTCAATAAATTAAGTACTTCCTGGTATGTTTACTGTACTGGTAACTCCCCAAAAGAATCTGGTTTGTGGTGAGGGAACAGAGAAAAAAGGTCATTTAGGACCTGCACTTACGAAGGTGGTATGCAGCTGTATATCAGCGAGTATCAATTCTGAGAATAAAAACAGCTGGAGCTTGTTAAGGTAATTACACAGGGGAAAGGATAATGTACTGGGAACTCCTCAGAAGAATCTGATTTGTGGTGAGGGGAGAGAGATAAAAGCTCATTTAGGAACGACATGAAAATGCTGCCTAGGTAGCTGTTTATCAGTAAATATCTCCACTGAGATTAAGAAAAGCAGTAGCTTAATAAATTAAGTACTTCCTGGTATGGTTACTGTACTGGGACCTCCCCAAAAGAATCTGGATTGTGGTGAGGGAACAGAGAAAAAAGCTCATTTAGGACCTGCACTTACGAAGGGGGTAGGCAGCTGTATATAAGGGAGTATCACTTCTCAGAATAAAAACAGCTGGAGCTTGTTAAGGTAATTACACAGGGGAAAGGATAATGTACTGGGAACTCCTCAGAAGAATCTGATTTGTATTGAGGGGAGAGAGATAAAAGCTCATTTAGGAACGACATGAACATGCTGCGTAGGTAGCTGTTTATCAGTAAATATCTCCACTGAGATTAAGAAAAGCAGTAGCTTAATAAATTAAGTACTTCCTGGTATGGTTACTGTACTGGTAACTCCGAAAAGAATCTGGATTGTGGTGAGGGAACAGAGAAAAAAGCTCATTTAGGACCTGCACTTACGTAGGGGGTAGGCAGCTGTATATCAGGGAGTATCCCTTCTGAGAATAAAAACAGCTGGATCATGTTAAGGTAATTACACAGGGGAAAGGATATTGTACTGGGAACTCCTCAGAAGAATCTGATTTGTGGTGAGGGGAGAGAGATAAAAGCTCATTTAGGAACGACATGAACATGCTGCATAGGTAGCTGTTTATCAGTAAATATCTCCACTGAGATTAAGAAAAGCAGTAGCTTGAGGATTGTGGGAAGTCGGCGGAGGAGCGGCTGAACCCTGCAGAGCTCCCTCCGATATCGTAGTTTTCTAACCTCATAGAAACTGTTTCTCCGAGAAAGACAGCCAAAGTAAGTTCTAACAGTACAGGTATTCTGAACAGGAAGGAAAAATCGACTTTGCTGGTCTGAAAACACAGTTTTGAGCTCTGGGCGGCGTCCCGCTGCTGCGCCAGCGTCGGCTCCGGCACAATGCCTGGCACAGCCCCCCTCACTCCGCGCAGCTAAAGCGAGAAATACTCCAGACGGCAGCCGAGCACGGAGGACCTGACATCGCAGAGACAGCGTGAGTACCCCGCAAAAAAAAAAAATTATTCTCGCTTGTGCCCACAGTCCAGCTTCTGGAAGGCATCCCTGTCCCCACCGCCAGAGCAAAGCGCCATCTTTGCCACTGGCATAGGGTCAGACCAGACTGGAACTGAAGCGGGCCTGGGGAAAGCGAAGTCAAAAAAGCCATCTTTGAAAAGGGCAGGAGGGGCGGAATCAGTGAGAACCAGCTCCGCCCAGAAGAACGCCCCCTGCCCTGGTGGGAGGCCAGTCCGGGGCCTAGCCAGAGAAGCCCCACCCTGCCCGCCGGAACTTCTAAACTTAAAGCAAAAGCTGGGAGCAGCTACCAGGGGCACGGAAACAACAGACGGAGGAACAAACAGTTCCGGGGACAGCTAAACGGTCCTGTCACAGAGGAAACTAATTCCCAGCCCAAAACGGAGCTGCATTCCATAGCTACCTATGCCAAGGAGGCCGCCTCCCTCAGGCAAACAACTCTTAGTGGAGCAAAACAGGCCAGAGGCGCCACGCTCTGCTGAGTTCACAGTCTAGTCAAGACCAGGCATCAAAGGCAGCGGCCCCACAGCAGACAGAGGAGCCACAGTTCCTGTGACTGCCCACGTCCCCATCGACAGAGGACGCCCAAGGCCTGCCTGCAAGCTGTGCGAACCACAGAGACCCACGATTGCTCCAACAGGGGAGAAGGTCAGCACAGAACCACCCCTTGCCAACTGAAATCAAGTCAAACCAGCCAATCAGGAAAATAGACTGCAGTCCATTGCAGGGAAAGCAGAGACTGGTTTCTTTTTCTTTTCAAACATTTTTTTTAACTTTTCTTTTAAATATTCTTTTTAATTTTTTCACACCTGAAACATCATTGGCTGTTTTTTTTTTTTTTTTTTTTCCATTTTTACTGGTTTGTTTTTATCAAGTTTTTTTTGTGTTTGTTTATTTGCTTGGGTTGTCCCTTTTCTGTTATTTTCCTTTTTATTTACTTATGCTTCCTTGTTAAATAATTTTTCTCTGTTTTGTGTATCTGTCTTCCAGTATTTTTACTTCATTTCTCTCGTTACGTCCTCTTCCTTTAAAAACTACTTTCCTATAAATAACACCTACACCCTTTTCTGCTAACTCTCCAGTGTCTGTCATTTTATCAATGTTCTTTCTACTGATTCTACTCTTCTCCACATTTCCACGTCACTGAAACTAAACCAAAATCACCACCACCCCCCCAATACACTTTACTCTATTCTCTTTACTACCTCCAACTTACCCTCCTGACTTACTGCCTGGACCTCCAGGTTCCATTGACTCCTGGTTATTGGATAGAGAATATCCCAGCTTAATATGAGTGAATCAAAGGGGTTCATAGAGAAAGCCAGTCCTAAAAGAACTTAATATAAAAACAAGAATTGCGTATAAGGTTGTAACAGTAAATAAGTAACTACTGAATACAGGGCCCAAGATCAGATGTTATATTGAAATTGTATTCTTTAGGAACACCAAATCTAACTTTATAGACAGGTATACAAGTTATCTGTATATAATTGTGAAATTGTAAGATTTACACAACAGTGCTTGGTAAGGGCTGCTTTGGGTCTTAAACGGTGCTCACAGGTGCTGGTAGACTGGCATTCCCAATTCCAATGGGCAGAAGAAACACAAGAAAGATGGCAAATAATGAAGTCTTATCCCCCACCCAAAACAAACAGGAAGCAGAGCAGTCAATCAAAAACATAGAAGAAAACCCCCAAAATGCTCTACAAAGTTTACTGATAAACATGATAAATGAAAAGTTTGAATCTCTTCAGTCAATTATGTTAGAGCGTGAGGAGGCAAGGCAAAAATTAATGGAGAATTTCATGGCATCCACAAATAGAAAGATAAGTGAGCTTCAAGAGTCAAATGAAAAGATAGCTACCCAACTTAAAGATTTGAGAGACAACACTCAAAACCAAAGTAATGAAGTTAATGAAGTAAAGAAGTCCATACAGGACCTAAGAAATGACATGGAAATCATCAGGAAAGACCAGTCAGAAGGAAAAGAGATTCGAAATCAAGTAGCTAGCCTACAGTCCCGACTAACTGAAGCAGAGGATCAAATCTCAGGAGCTGAAGATTCCTTAGATTCTATGGAGAAAGATCAAAAATCAATACAAATCCAGTCCAAGCAACAAAACAGATCGCTACAGGAGATTCAAGACACAATCAGGAAGCCCAATTTAAGGATAATAGGTATTGAGGAAAACTTGGAGAAAGAGGTTAATGGGATAGGCAACCTATTTAACAGAATATTAGCTGAGAACTTCCCAAACATCCAGAAGGAAAGGCCTATACAGATACAAGAAGCATTTAGAACCCCAAATCGACCAGACCAGAATAGGACTTCCCACCGACACATTGTGATCAAAACAGCTTCAGCAGAGTGCAAGGAAAAAATACTCAAACCTGTTAGGGCAAAGAAAACAATCACATATAAAGGAAAAGCAATCAGAATTACCCCAGACTTCTCAGCAGAGACCATGAAAGCAAGGAGAGCCTGGAATGAAGTATACCAAACCCTAAATAAAAATAACTACCAACCAAGAATTCTGTACCCCGCCAAACTCTCCTTCATAGCCGAAGGTCAAATAAAAGTCTTCCACAATAAGGAAAAACTGAAACAATATATCTCCACCAAACCAGCTTTACACAAAATCCTTAAAGATGTACTATACAGGGAAAATAATCAAGATCCCAACACAGACAGAGAAATGAACCCTAATTAGCAAACACTAGATCAAGAAATGGGAAGACACAGCTTTAAACAAGACAGTGATAATGAAAGGAAGAAACGATCACCTCTCAATCCTAACTGTCAACATTAATGGACTTAATTCTCCAATCAAACGACATAGGCTCATAACTTGGATCAAAAATCAAGATCCATCTTTCTGCTGCCTCCAAGAGACACATCTATCCAGCAAAAGTAAACATCTTCTAAAAGTGAAAGGCTGGAAACAAATCTATCAAGCAAATGGCCCCCATAAGCAGGCTGGAGTTGCAATCCTAGTATCAGACAAAATTGACTTCAAATTAAAAAAGGTAAGAAGAGACAAAGAAGGTTACTACATACTAGTAAAAGGATCTCTCCAACAGGAAGAAATAACCATCCTAAATATCTACACGCCAAATGCAGGAGCACCCAACTTCATCAAACAAACACTACTGGCTCTAAAAACATTCATAGACCCAAACACAATGATAGTGGGGGACTTTAACACTCCACTATCACCTCTGGACAGATCAACACGCCAAAAACTGAACAAAGAAACCACAGAACTAAACAATTGCATTGACCAACTAGACTTAATCGACATCTACAGAATATTCCACCCAGCAAGGACAGAATACACATTCTTTTCGGCAGCACACGGAACATTCTCCAAAATAGATCACATCTTAGGGCACAAAGAAAATCTGTACAAATTCAGAAGTATCAAAATCATTCCCTGCATTCTTTCAGACCACAATGGAATAAAATTAGAGCTCAACTCATTCAGCCACCACAGAAAATCCCACAATTCATGGAGACTAAAGAACACACTGCTGAACCATCCGTGGGTCATTGAAGAAATTAAAACAGAAATTCAAATGTTTATGGACTTCAACCAAGTTGAGGGCACAAAGTACCAGCTCCTTTGGGACACAGCAAAGGCAGTACTCAGAGGAAAATTTATATCTCTGAGTACATACATCAACAAACTGGAGAAACAGCAACTCAGTAATTTAAGGAAGCACCTTAATTTTCTGGAGAGAGAACAGCAAGCAAAACCCCAAGTCAATAGACGGAAGCAAATAATTAAAATCAAATCAGAATTAAATCAATTACAGACGAAAAAAACCATCGAAAGAATCAACAAAACAAAGAGTTGGTTCTTTGAAAAAATCAACAAGATAGACAGACCCCTGGCAAAGCTGACCAAAGAACGAAGGCAGCACACTCAAATAAACAAGATAAGAGATGAAACAGGTAGCATCACCACAGAAATAACCGAAATTCAGAAAATAATAAGGGACTATTTTGCAAACCTTTATGCCAACAAATTCGAGAACTTGGAAGAAATGGATGATTTCCTAGAAAAAATTGATACCCCCAAACTCAACTATGAAGACTTAAACCTTCTAAACAGACCCATATCCAGTATTGAAATAGAAACAGCAATAAATGATCTCCCATCCAAGAAAAGCCCAGGGGGCTGGGGATATAGCCTAGTGGCAAGAGTGCCTGCCTCGGATACACGAGGCCCTAGGTTCGATTCCCCAGCACCACATATACAGAAAACGGCCAGAAGCGGCGCTGTGGCTCAAGTGGCAGAGTGCTAGCCTTGAGCGGGAAGAAGCCAGGGACAGTGCTCAGGCCCTGAGTCCAAGGCCCAGGACTGGCAAAAAAAAAAAATAAATAAAAAAAATAAAAAAAAAAAGAAAAGCCCAGGTCCGGATGGATACACCGCAGAATTCTACAAGGCCTTCAAAACAGAACTCACTCCAATATTTCTCAAACTCTTCAATGAAATTGAAAGAGAACGTTCACTGCCAGACTCATTTTATGAAGCCAGTATAACCCTCATCCCAAAACCAGGCAGAGACTCATCACGGAAAGAGGACTACAGACCAATCTCCCTGATGAACATAGATGCAAAAATTCTCAACAAAATTCTGGCCAATCGACTTCAACAGGTCATCAAAAAAATCATACACCACGATCAAACTGGATTCATCCCAGGGATGCAAAGCTGGTTTAATATACGCAAGTCAATTAATGTAATCCACCACATCAACCGGAGCAAGGTAAAGAACCACATGGTTTTATCGCTGGATGCGGAAAAAGCGTTCGATAAAATCCAGCACCCATTTATGCTAAAAGCCCTGGAAAAACTGGGATTCCAGGGAACATTCCTGAATATAATCAAGGCAGTTTATGACAAACCAACAGCAAGCATAACTCTAAATGGTGAAAAACTAAAGCCATTCCCTTTAAAATCAGGAACAAGGCAGGGATGTCCACTCTCTCCCCTGCTCTTCAACATAGTACTAGAATTCCTAGCCAGAGCAATTAGGCAAGAAGAGAATATAAAGGGGATCCAAATAGGAAAAGATGAAGTTAAACTTTCTCTCTTCGCAGATGACATGATCCTATACCTAAAGAATCCCACAGACTCTACCCCCAAGCTACTAGAGCTGATCCAAAACTTTGGCAAAGTTGCAGGATATAAAATAAACCTTCAAAATCAACGGCCTTTCTCTATGCTAACAACCCGAAGACCGAGGCTGAAATCAGGAAAGCAACTCCTTTTGCAATAGCCCCCAAAAACATAAAATACCTAGGAATAACCTTAACCAAAGAAGTGAAAGACCTCTTTGAAGAGAACTTTAAAAGCTTGAAAAATGAAATTAAGTCAGAACTCGGAAAATGGAAAAACCTCCCATGCTCCTGGATTGGGAGGATTAATATAATCAAAATGGCAATATTGCCAAAGGCTATCTACAAATTCAATGCAATACCCATTAATATCCCAACACCATTCTTTAATGAAATAGACGAAGCAATCCAGAAATTCATATGGAACAATAAAAGACCTAGAATAGCAAAAACACTCCTAAGCAGAAAGAACAGTGCTGGAGGAATTACAATACCCAACTTCAAGCTGTATTATAAAGCTATAGTAATAAAAACAGCTTGGAATTGGCACCAGAACAGGCCTGAAGACCAATGGAACAGAATTGAAGACCCAGAATTAAACCCACAGAACTATGCCTACTTAATCTTTGATAAAGGAGCTAAAACAATAGTATGGAAGAAAGATAGCCTCTTTAACAAGTGGTGCTGGCAAAACTGGCTCAACACATGCAACAAACTAAAACTAGATCCTTATATATCACCCTGCACCAAAATCAATTCCAAATGGATTAAAGACCTTGAAATCAAAACAGGCACCCTGAAAACACTAAAGGAAGGAGTAGGAGAAACACTTGGACTCCTTGGCACAGGACAGAACTTCCTTAACAAAGACCCTGAAAGGCTACAAATCAAAGAAAGGTTGGACAAATGGGACTGCATCAAACTCCAGAGCTTCTGCACGGCAAAGGACATAGCTCTCAAGATAAACAGAAAGCCCACAGACTGGGAGAAGATCTTTACCGGACATTCAACAGACAAAGGCCTCATCTCTAAAATATATGCAGAACTAAAAAAATTACCTTCTTCCAAAACAAAACTGCAAAGAACCAATAGCCCCCTCATCAAGTGGGCTAAAGACTTGCAAAGAAACTTCTCTGATGAGGAAATGAGAATGGCCAATAGACATATGAAAAAATGCTCTACATCACTGGCCATAAAGGAAATGCAAATCAAAACAACATTGAGATTCCATCTCACCCCAGCAAGAATGTCATATATCAAGAAAACTAATAATAACAATTGTTGGAGGGGATGTGGCCAAAAGGGAACCCTACTTCATTGTTGGTGGGAATGTAAACTGGTTCAGCCACTCTGGCAAGCAGTATGGAGATTCCTCAGAAGGCTCAATATAGAACTCCCCTATGACCCAGCAGCCCCACTGTTGGGTATCTACCCAAAAGCCCACAAACAAAATCACAGTAATGCCACCAGCACAACAATGTTCATCGCAGCATAATTTGTCATAGCGAGAAGCTGGAACCAACCCAGATGCCCCTCCATAGATGAATGGATCAGGAAAATGTGGTATATTTACACAATGGAATTTTATGCCTCTATCAGAAAGAATGATATTGTTCCATTTGTAAGGAAATGGAAGGACTTGGAAAAAGTTATACTAAGTGAAGTGAGCCAGACCCAAAGAAACATGGACTCTATGGCCTCCCTTATTGGGAATAATTAGTACAGGTTTAGGCAAGCCATAGCAGAGCATCACAAGGCCCAATAGCTATACACTTAGAAACAAATAAGATGATGCTAAGTGAAATGAACTCCATGTTATGGAAACAAGTGATATATCACAGTTGTAACTACTTTCAACGTCCTATGTGTATGTGTAGTTTCTATTATTGATGAGGTTTTGTATCACCTTCCTATGTTTGTACCTACACTATCTCTGTAATCTTATCTGAGTATATTGGAAACCGTGTTTACTGGTATTGGAAGTAGGAAATTCAAAGGGAATACCAAATTCGAGAGACACAGGGTAAAAAAAGAGAAATAACTACAAAAGCAATACTTGCAAAACTGTTTCGTGTAAGTGAACTGAACACCTGGGGGGGTAGGAAAAGGAGGGGAGGGAGGGGGGCATGAGGGACAAGGCAACAAACAGTACAAGAAATGTATCCAATGCGCAACGTATGATACTGTAACCTCTCTGTATGTCAGTTTGATAATAAAAATTTGAGAAAAAAAAAAGCAGTACCTTAATAAATTAAGTACTTCCTGGTATGGTTACTGTACTGGTAACTCCCCAAATAAATCTGGATTGTGGTGAGGGAACAGAGAAAAAAGCTCATTTAAGACCTGCACGTACGAAGGGGGTAGGCAGCTGTATATCAGGGAGTAAACCTTCTGAGAATAAAAACAGCTGGAGCTTGTTAAGGTAATTACACAGGGGAAAGGATAATGTACTGGGAACTCCTCAGAAGAATCTGATTTGTGGTGAGGGGAGAGAGATAAAAGCTCATTTTGGAACGACATGAACATGCTGCGTAGGTAGCTGTTTATCAGTAAATATCTCCACTGAGATTAAGAAAAGCAGTAGCTTAATAAAATAAGTACTTCCTGGTATGGTTACTGTACTGGTAATTCCCCAAAAGAATCTGGATTGTGGTGAGGGAACAGAGAAAAAAGCTCATTTAGGAACGACATGAACATGCTGCATAGGTAGCTGTTTATCAGTAAATATCTCCACTGAGATTAAGAAAAGCAGTAGCTTAATAAATTAAGTACTTCCTGGTATGGTTACTGTACGGGTAACTCCCCTAAAGAATCTGGACTGTGGTGAGGGAACAGAGAAAAAAGCTCATTTAGGACCTGCACTTACGAAGGGGGTAGGCAGCTGTATATCAGGGAGTAAAACTTCTGAGAATAAAAACAGCTGGAATTTGTTAAGGTAAATACACAGGGGAAAGGATAATGAACTGGGAACTCCTCAGAAGAATCTGATTTGTGGTGAGGGGAGAGAGATAAAAGCTCATTTAGGAACGACATGAACATTCTGCGTAGGTAGCTGTTTATCAGTAAATATCTCCACTGAGATTAAGAAAAGCAGTAGCTTAATAAATTAAGTATTTCCTGGTATGGTTACTGTACTGGTAACTCCCCAAAAGAATCTGGATTGTGGTGAGGGAACAGAGAAAAAAGCTCATTTAGAACCGGCACTTACAAAGGGGGAAGGCAGTTGTATATCAGGGAGTAAACCTTCTGAGAATAAAAACAGCTGGAGCTCGTTAAGGTAATTACACAGGGGAAAGGATAATGTACTGGGAACTCCTCAGAATAGTCTGATTTGTGCTGAGGGGAGAGAGATAAAAGCTCATTAAAGAACGACATGAACATGCTGCGTAGTTAGCTGTATATCTGTAAATATCTCCACTGAGATTAAGAAAAGCAGTAGCTTAATAAATTAAGTACTTCCTGGTATGGTTACCGTACTGGTAACTCCCCAAAAGAATCTGGATTGTGGTGAGGGAACAGAGAAAAAAGCTCATTTAGGACCTGCACTTACGAAGGGGGTAGGCAGCTGTATATCAGGGAGTAAACCTTCTGAGAATAAAAACAGCTGGAGCTTCTTAAGGTAATTACACAGGTGAAAGGATAATGTACTGGGAACTCCTCAGAAGAATCTGATTTGTGGTGAGGGGAGAGAGATAAAAGCTCATTTAGGAACGACATGAACATGCTGCGTAGGTAGCTGTTTATCAGTAAATATCTCCACTGAGATTAAGAAAAGCAGTAGCTTAATAAATTAAGTACTTCTTGGTATGGTTACTGTACTGTAACTCCCCAAAAGAATCTGGATTGTTGTGAGGGAACAGAGAAAAAAGCTCATTTAGGACCTGCACTTACGAAGGGGGTAGACAGTTGTATATCGGGAGTAAACATTCTGAGAATAAAAACAGCTGGAGCTTGTTAAGGTAATTACACAGGGGAAAGGATAATGTACTGGGAACTCCTCAGAATAGTCTGATTTGTGCTGAGGGGAGAGAGATAAAAGCTCATTAAAGAACGACATGAACATGCTGCGTAGTTAGCTGTATATATGTAAATATCTCCACTGAGATTAAGAAAAGCAGTAGCTTAATAAATTAAGTACTTCCTGGTATGGTTACTGTACTGGTAACTCCCCAAAAGAATCTGGAGTGTGGTGAGGGAACAGAGAAAAAAGCTCATTTAGGACCTGCACTTACGAAGGGGGTAGGCAGCTGTATATCAGGGAGTAAACCTTCTGAGGATAAAAACAGCTGGAGCTTGTTAAGTTAATTACACAGGGGAAAGGATAATGTACTGGGAACTCCTCAGAAGAATCTGATTTGTGGTGAGGGGAGAGAGATAAAAGCTCATTTAGGAACGACATGAACATGCTGCGTAGGTAGCTGTTTATCAGTAAATATCTCCACTGAGATTATGAAAAGCAGTAGCTTAATAAATTAAGTACTTCTTGGTATGGTTACTGTACTGGTAACTCCCCAAAAGTATCTGGTTTGTGGTGAGGGAACAGAGAAAAAAGCTCATTTAGGACCTGCACTTACGAAGGGGGTAGGCAGCTGTATATCAGGGAGTAAACCTTCTCAGAATAAAAACAGCTGGAGATTGTTAAGGTAATTACACAGGGGAAAGGATAATGTACTGGGAACTCCTCAGAAGAATCTGATTTGTGGTGAGGGTAGAGAGATAAAAGCTCATATAGGAACGACATGAACATGCTGCGTAGGTAGCTGTTTATCAGTAAATATCTCCACTGAGATTAAGAAAGGCAGTAGCTTAATAAATTAAGTACTTCCTGGAATGATTACTCTACAGGTAACTTCCCAAAAGAATCTGGATTGTGGTGAGGGAACAGAGAAAAAAGCTCATTTAGGACCTGCACTTACGAAGGGAGTAGGCAGCTGTATATCAGGGAGTAAACCTTCTGAGAATAAAAACAGCTGGAGCTTGTTAAGGTAATTACACAGGGGAAAGGATAATGTACTGGGAACTCCTCAGAAGAATCTGATTTGTGGTGAGGGGAGAGAGAAAAGCTCATTTAGGAACGACATGAACATGCTGCGTAGGTAGCTGTTTATCAGTAAATATCTCCACTGAGATTAAGAAAAGCAGTAGCTTAATAAATTAAGTAATTCCTGGTATGGTTACTGTACTGGTAACTCCCCAAAAGAATCTGGATTGTGGTGAGGGAACAGAGAAAAAAGCTCATTTAGGACCTGCAGTTACGAAGGGGGTAGGCAGCTGTATATCAGGGAGTAAACCTTCTGAATATAAAAACAGCTGGAGCTTGTTAAGGTAATTACACAGGGAAAAGGATAATGTACTGGGAACTCCTCAGAAGAATCTGATTTGTGGTGAGGGGAGAGAGATAAAAGCTCCTTTAGGAACGACATGAATATGCTGCGTAGGTAGCTGTTTATCAGTAAATATCTCCACTGAGATTAAGAAAAGCAGTAGCTTAATAAATTAAGTACTTCCTGGTATGGTTACTGTACTGGTAACTCCCCAAAAGAATCTGGATTGTGGTGAGGGAACAGAGAAAAAAGCTCTGCACTTACGAAGGGGGTAGGCAGCTGTATATCAGGGAGTAAACCTTCTGAGAATAAAAACAGCTGGAGCTTGTTAAGGTAATTACACAGGGAAAAGGATAATGTACTGGAAACTCCTCAGAAGAATCTGATTTGTGGTGAGGGGAGAGAGATAAAAGCTCATTTAAGAACGACATGAACATGCTGCGTACGTAGCTGTTTATCAGTAAATATCTCCACTGAGATTAAGAAAAGCAGTATCTTAATAAATTAAGTACTTCCTTGTATGGTTACTGTACTGGTAACTCCACAAAAGAATCTGGATTGTGGTGAGGGAACAGAGAAAAAAGCTCATTTAGGCCCTGCACTTACGAAGGGGTAGGCAGCTGTATATCAGGGAGTAAACCTTCTGAGAATAAAAACAGCTGGAGCTTGTTAAGGTAATTAGACAGGGGAAAGGATAATATACTGGGAACTCCTCAGAAGAATCTGATTTGTGGTGAGGGGAGAGAGATAAAAGCTCATTTAGGAACGACATGAACATGCTGCGTAGGTATCTGTTTATCAGTAAATATCTCCACTGAGATTAAGAAAAGCAGTAGCTTAATAAATAAAGTACTTCCTGGTATGGTTACTGTAGTGGTAACTCCCCAAAAGAATCTGGATTGTGGTGAGGGAACAGAGAAAAAAGCTCATTTAGGACCTGCAGTTACGAAGGGGTTAGGCAGCTGTATATCAGGGAGTAAACCTTCCGAGAATAAAAACAGCTGGAGCTTGTTAAGGTAATTACACAGGGGAAAGGATAATGTACTGGGAACTCCTCAGAAGAATCTGATTTGTGGTGAGGGGAGAGAGATAAAAGCTCATTTAGGAATGACAAGAACATGCTGGGTAGGTAGCTGTTTATCAATAAATATCTCCACTGAGATTAAGAAAAGCAGTAGCTTAATAAATTAAGTACTTCCTGGTATGGTTACTGTACTGGTAACTCCCCAAAAGAATCTGGATTGTGGTGAGGGAACAGAGAAAAAAGCTCATTTAGGACCTGCACTTACGAAGGGGTTAGGCAGCTGTATATCAGGGAGTAAACCTTCTGAGAATAAAAACAGCTGGAGCTTGTTAAGGTAATTACACAGGGGAAAGGATAATGTACTGGGAACTCCTCAGAAGAATCTGATTTGTGGTGAGGGGAGAGAGATAAAAGCTCATTTAGGAACGACATGAACATGCTGCGTAGGTAGCTGTTTATCTGTAAATATCTCCACTGAGATTAAGAAAAGCAGTAGCTTAATAAATTAAGTACTTCCTGGTATGGTTACTGTACTGGCAACTCCCCAAAAGAATCTGGATTGTGGTAAGGGAACAGAGAAAAAAGCTCATTTAGGACCTGCAGTTACGAAGGGGGTAGGCAGCTGTATATCAGGGAGTAAACCTTCTGAGAATAAAAACAGCTGGAGCTTGTTAAGGTAATTACACAGGGGAAAGGATAATATAATGGGAACTCCTCAGAAGAATCTGATTTGTGGTGAGGGAGCGAGAAAAAAGCTCATTTAGGAACGACATGAATGTGCTGCGTAGGTAGCTGTTTATCAGTAAATATCTCCACTGAGATTAAGAAAAGCAGTAGCTTAATAAATTAAGTACTTCCTGGTATGGTTACTGTACTGGTAACTCCCCAAAAGAATCTGGAGTGTGGAGAGGGAACAGAGAAAAAAGCTCATTTAGGAACTGCAGTTACGAAGGGGTTAGGCAGCTGTATATCAGGGAGTAAACCTTCTGAGAATAAAAACAGCTGGAGCTTCTTAAGGTAATTACACAGCGGAAAGGATAATGTACTGGGAACTCCTCAGAAGAATCTGATTTGTGGTGAGGGGAGAGAGATAAAAGCTCATTTAGGAACGACATGAGCATGCTGCGTAGGTAGCTTTTATCAGTAAATATCTCCACTGAGATTAAGAAAAGCAGTAGCTTAATAAATTAAGTACTTCCTGGTATGGTTACTGTACTGGCAACTCCCCAAAAGAATCTGGATTGTGGTGAGGGAACAGAGAAAAAAGCTCATTTATGACCTGCACTTACGAAGGTGGTAGGCAGCTGTATATCAGGGAGTAAACCTTCTGAGAATAAAAACAGCTGGAGCTTGTAAAGTTAATTACACAGGGGAAAGGATAATGTACTGGGAACTCCTCAGAAGAATCTGATTTGTGGTGAGAGGAGAGAGATAAAAGCTCATTTAGGAACGACATGAACATGCTGCGTAGGTAGCTGTTTATCAGTAAATATCTCCACTGAGATTAAGAAAAGCAGTAGCTTAATAAATTAAGTACTTCCTGGTATGGTTACTGTACTGGTAACTCCCCAAAAGAATCTGGATTTTGGTGAGGGAACAGAGAAAAAAGCTCATTTAGGACCTGCAGTTACGAAGGGGGTAGGCAGCTGTATATCAGGGAGTAAACCTTCTGAATATAAAAACAGCTGGAGCTTGTTAAGGTAATTACACAGGGAAAAGGATAATGTACTGGGAACTCCTCAGAAGAATCTGATTTGTGGTGAGGGGAGAGAGATAAAAGCTCCTTTAGGAACGACATGAATATGCTGCGTAGGTAGCTGTTTATCAGTAAATATCTCCACTGAGATTAAGAAAAGCAGTAGCTTAATAAATTAAGTACTTCCTGGTATGGTTACTGTACTGGTAACTCCCCAAAAGAATCTGGATTGTGGTGAGGGAACAGAGAAAAAAGCTCTGCACTTACGAAGGGGGTAGGCAGCTGTATATCAGGGAGTAAACCTTCTGAGAATAAAAACAGCTGGAGCTTGTTAAGGTAATTACACAGGGAAAAGGATAATGTACTGAAAACTCCTCAGAAGAATCTGATTTGTGGTGAGGAGAGAGAGATAAAAGCTCATTTAGGAACGACATGAACATGCTGCGTACGTAGCTGTTTATCAGTAAATATCTCCACTGAGATTAAGAAAAGCAGTATCTTAATAAATTAAGTACTTCCTGGTATGGTTACTGTACTGGTAACTCCACAAAAGAATCTGGATTGTGGTGAGGGAACAGAGAAAAATGCTCATTTAGGACCTGCACTTACGAAGGGGTAGGCAGCTGTATATCAGGGAGTAAACCTTCTGAGAATAAAAACAGCTGGAGCTTGTTAAGGTAATTAGACAGGGGAAAGGATAATATACTGGGAACTCCTCAGAAGAATCTGATTTGTGGTGAGGGGAGAGAGATAAAAGCTCATTTAGGAACGACATGAACATGCTGCGTAGGTATCTGTTTATCAGTAAATATCTCCACTGAGATTAAGAAAAGCAGTAGCTTAATAAATAAAGTACTTCCTGGTATGGTTACTGTAGTGGTAACTCCCCAAAAGAATCTGGATTGTGGTGAGGGAACAGAGAAAAAAGCTCATTTAGGACCTGCAGTTACGAAGGGGTTAGGCAGCTGTATATCAGGGAGTAAACCTTCTGAGAATAAAAACAGCTGGAGCTTGTTAAGGTAATTACACAGGGGAAAGGATAATGTACTGGGAACTCCTCAGAAGAATCTGATTTGTGGTGAGGGGAGAGAGATAAAAGCTCATTTAGGAATGACATGAACATGCTGGGTAGGTAGCTGTTTATCAATAAATACCTCCACTGAGAATAAGAAAAGCAGTAGCTTAATAAATTAAGTACTTCCTGGTATGGTTACTGTACTGGTAACTCCCCAAAAGAATCTGGATTGTGGTGAGGGAACAGAGAAAAAAGCTCATTCAGGACCTGCACTTACGAAGGGGTTAGGCAGCTGTATATCAGGGAGTAAACCTTCTGAGAATAAAAACAGCTGGAGCTTGTTAAGGTAATTACACAGGGGAAAGGATAATGTACTGGGAACTCCTCAGAAGAATCTGATTTGTGGTGAGGGGAGAGAGATAAAAGCTCATTTAGGAACGACATGAACATGCTGCGAAGGTAGCTGTTTATCTGTAAATATCTCCACTGAGATTAAGAAAAGCAGTAGCTTAATAAATTAAGTACTTCCTGGTATGGTTACTGTACTGGCAACTCCCCAAAAGAATCTGGATTGTGGTGAGGGAACAGAGAAAAAAGCTCATTTAGGACCTGCAGTTACGAAGGGGGTAGGCAGCTGTATATCAGGGCGTAAACCTTCTGAGAATAAAAACAGCTGGAGCTTGTTAAGGTAATTACACAGGGGAAAGGATAATATACTGGGAACTCCTCAGAAGAATCTGATTTGTGGTGAGGGAGCGAGATAAAAGCTCATTTAGGAACGACATGAACATGCTGCGTAGGTAGCTGTTTGTCAGTAAATATCTCCACTGAGATTAAGAAAAGCAGTAGCTTAATAAATTAAGTACTTCCTGGTATGGTTACTGTACTGGTAACTCCCCAAAAGAATCTGGAGTGTGGTGAGGGAACAGAGAAAAAAGCTCATTTAGGAACTGCCGTTACGAAGGGGGTAGGCAGCTGTATATCAGGGAGTAAACCTTCTGAGAATAAAAACAGCTGGAGCTTCTTAAGGTAATTACACAGCGGAAAGGATAATGTACTGGGAACTCCTCAGAAGAATCTGATTTGTGGTGAGGGGAGAGAGATAAAAGCTCATTTAGGAACGACATGAGCATGCTGCGTAGGTAGCTTTTATCAGTAAATATCTCCACTGAGATTAAGAAAAGCAGTAGCTTAATAAATTAAGTACTTCCTGGTATGGTTACTGTACTGGCAACTCCCCAAAAGAATCTGGATTGTGGTGAGGGAACAGAGAAAAAAGCTCATTTATGACCTGCACTTACGAAGGTGGTAGGCAGCTGTATATCAGGGAGTAAAACTTCTGAGAATAAAAACAGCTGGAGCTTGTAAAGTTAATTACACAGGGGAAAGGATAATGTACTGGAAACTCCTCAGAAGAATCTGATTTGTGGTGAGGGGAGAGAGATAAAAGCTCATTTAGGAACGACATTAACATGCTGCGTACGTAGCTGTTTATCAGTAAATATCTCCACTGAGATTAAGAAAAGCAGTACCTTAATAAATTAAGTACTTCCTGGTATGGTTACTGTACTGGTAACTCCCCAAAAGAATCTGGATTGTGGTGACGGAACAGAGAAAAAAGCTCATTTGGGACCTGCACTTAAGAAGGGGGTAGGCAGCTATATATCAGGGAGTAAACCTGAGAATAAAAACAGCTGGAGCTTGTTAAGGTAATTACACAGGGGAAAGGATAATGTACTGGGAACTCCTCAGAAGAATCTGATTTGTGGTGAGGGGAGAGAGATAAAAGCTCATTTAAGAACGACATGAACATGCTGGGTAGGTAGCTGTTTATCAGTAAATATCTCCACTGAGATTAAGAAAAGTAGTAGCTTAATAAATTAAGTACTTCCTGGTATGGTTACTTTACTGGTAACTCCTCAAAAGAATCTGGATTGTGGTGAGGGAACAGAGACAAAATCTCATTTAGGACCTGCACTTACGAAGGGGGTAGGCAGCTGTATATCAGGGAGTAAACCTTCTGAGAATAAAAACAGCTGGAGCTTGTTAAGGTAGTTACACAGGGGAAAGGATAATGTACTGGGAACTCCTGAGAAGAATCTGATTTGTAGTGAGGGGAGAGAGATAAAAGCTCATTTAGGAACGACATGAACATGCTGCGTAGGTAGCTGTTTATCAGTAAATATCTCCACTGAGATTAAGAAAAGCAGTAGCTTAATAAATTAAGTACATCCTGGTATGGTTACTGTACTGGCAACTCCCCAAAAGAATCTGGATTGTAGTGAGGGAACAGAGAAAAAAGCTCATTAAGACCTGCACTTACGAAGGGGGTAGGCAGCTGTATATCAGGGAGTAAACCTTCTGAGAATAAAAACAGCTGGAGCTTGTTAAGGTAATTACCCAGCGGAAAGGATAATGTACTGGGAACTCCTCAGAAGAATCTGATTTGTGGTGAGGGGAGAGAGATAAAAGCTCATTTAGGAACGACATGAACATGCTGCGTAGGTAGCTTTTATCAGTAAATATCTCCACTGAGATTAAGAAAAGCAGTAGCTTAATAAATTAAGTACTTCCTGGTATGGTTACTGTACTGGCAACTCCCCAAAAGAATCTGGATTGTGGTGAGGGAACAGAGAAAAAAGCTCATTTATGACCTGCACTTACGAAGGGGGTAGGCAGCTGTATATCAGGGAGTAAACCTTCTGAGGAAAAAAACAGCTGGAGCTTGTTAAGTTAATTACACAGGGGAAAGGATAATGTACTGGGAACTCCTCAGAAGAATCTGATTTGTGGTGAGGGGAGAGAGATAAAAGCTCATTTAGGAACGACATGAACATGCTGCGTAGGTAGCTGTTTATCAGTAAATATCTCCACTGAGATTATGAAAAGCAGTAGCTTAATAAATTAAGTACTTCTTGGTATGGTTACTGTACTGGTAACTCCCCAAAAGTATCTGGATTGTGGTGAGGGAACAGAGAAAAAAGCTCATTTAGGACCTGCACTTACGAAGGGGGTAGGCAGCTGTATATCAGGGAGTAAACCTTCTCAGAATAAAAACAGCTGGAGATTGTTAAGGTAATTACACAGGGGAAAGGATAATGTACTGGGAACTCCTCAGAAGAATCTGATTTGTGGTGAGGGTAGAGAGATAAAAGCTCATTTAGGAACGACATGAACATGCTGCGTAGGTAGCTGTTTATCAGTAAATATCTCCACTGAGATTAAGAAAAGCAGTAGCTTAATAAATTAAGTACTTCCTGGAATGATTACTGTACAGGTAACTCCCCAAAAGAATCTGGATTGTGGTGAGGGAACAGAGAAAAAAGCTCATTTAGGAAATGCCGTTACGAAGGGGGTAGGCAGCTGTATATCAGGGAGTAAACCTTCTGAGAATAAAAACAGCTGGAGCTTCTTAAGGTAATTACACAGCGGAAAGGATAATGTACTGGGAACTCCTCAGAAGAATCTGATTTGTGGTGAGGGGAGAGAGATAAAAGCTCATTTATGAACGACATGAGCATGCTGCGTAGGTAGCTTTTATCAGTAAATATCTCCACTGAGATTAAGAAAAGCAGTAGCTTAATAAATTAAGTACTTCCTGGTATGGTTACTGTACTGGCAACTCCCCAAAAGAATCTGGATTGTGGTGAGGGAACAGAGAAAAAAGCTCATTTATGACCTGCACTTACGAAGGTGGTAGGCAGCTGTATATCAGGGAGTAAACCTTCTGAGAATAAAAACAGCTGGAGCTTGTAAAGTTAATTACACAGGGGAAAGGATAATGTACTGGGAACTCCTCAGAAGAATCTGATTTGTGGTGAGAGGAGAGAGATAAAAGCTCATTTAGGAACGACATGAACATGCTGCGTAGGTAGCTGTTTATCAGTAAATATCTCCACTGAGATTAAGAAAAGCAGTAGCTTAATAAATTAAGTACTTCCTGGTATGGTTACTGTACTGGTAACTCCCCAAAAGAATCTGGATTGTGGTGAGGGAACAGAGAAAAAAGCTCATTTAGGACCTGCAGTTACGAAGGGGGTAGGCAGCTGTATATCAGGGAGTAAACCTTCTGAATATAAAAACAGCTGGAGCTTGTTAAGGTAATTACACAGGGAGAAGGATAATGTACTGGGAACTCCTCAGAAGAATCTGATTTGTGGTGAGGGGAGAGAGATAAAAGCTCTTTTAGGAACGACATGTATATGCTGCGTAGGTAGCTGTTTATCAGTAAATATCTCCACTGAGATTAAGAAAAGCAGTAGCTTAATAAATTAAGTACTTCCTGGTATGGTTACTGTACAGGTAACTCCCCAAAAGAATCGGGATTGTGGTGAGGGAACAGAGAAAAAAGCTCATTTAGGACCTGCACTTACGAAGGGGGTAGGCAACTGTATATCAGGGAGTAAACCTTCTGAGAATAAAAACAGCTGGAGCTTGTTAAGGTAATTACACAGGGAAAAGGATAATGTACTGGAAACTCCTCAGAAGAATCTGATTTGTGGTGAGGGGAGAGAGATAAAAGCTCATTTAGGAACGACATGAACATGCTGCGTACGTAGCTGTTTATCAGTAAATATCTCCACTGAGATTAAGAAAAGCAGTATCTTAATAAATTAAGTACTTCCTGGTATGGTTACTGTACTGGTAACTCCACAAAAGAATCTGGATTGTGGTGAGGGAACAGAGAAAAAAGCTCATTTAGGACCTGCACTTACGAAGGGGTAGGCAGCTGTATATCAGGGAGTAAACCTTCTGAGAATAAAAACAGCTGGAGCTTGTTAAGGTAATTAGACAGGGGAAAGGATAATATACTGGGAACTCCTCAGAAGAATCTGATTTGTGGTGAGGGGAGAGAGATAAAAGCTCATTTAGGAACGACATGAACATGCTGCGTAGGTATCTGTTTATCAGTAAATATCTCCACTGAGATTAAGAAAAGCAGTAGCTTAATAAATAAAGTACTTACTGTTATGGTTACTGTAGTGGTAACTCCCCAAAAGAATCTGGATTGTGGTGAGGGAACAGAGAAAAAAGCTCATTTAGGACCAGCAGTTACGAAGGGGTTAGGCAGCTGTATATCAGGGAGTAAACCTTCCGAGAATAAAAACAGCTGGAGCTTGTTAAGGTAATTACACAGGGGAAAGGATAATGTACTGGGAACTCCTCAGAAGAATCTGATTTGTGGTGAGGGGAGAGAGATAAAAGCTCATTTAGGAATGACATGAACATGCTGGGTAGGTAGCTGTTTATCAATAAATATCTCCACTGAGATTAAGAAAAGCAGTAGCTTAATAAATTAAGTACTTCCTGGTATGGTTACTGTACTGTTAACTCCCCAAAAGAATCTGGATTGTGGTGAGGGAACAGAGAAAAAAGCTCATTTAGGACCTGCACTTACGAAGGGGTTAGGCAGCTGTATATCAGGGAGTAAACCTTCTGAGAATAAAAACAGCTGGAGCTTGTAAAGTTAATTACACAGGGGAAAGGATAATGTACAGGGAACTCCTCAGAAGAATCTGATTTGTGGTGAGGGGAGAGAGATAAAAGCTCATTTAGGAACGACATGAACATGCTGCATAGGTAGCTGTTTATCAGTAAATATCTCCACTGAGATTAAGAAAAGCTGTAGCTTAATAAATTAAGTACTTCCTTGTATAATTTCTGTACTGGTAACTCCCCAAAAGAATCTGGATTGTGGTGAGGGAACAGAGAAAAAAGCTCATTTAGGACCTACACTTACGAAGGGGGTAGGCAGCTGTATATCAGGGAGTAAACCTTCTGAGAATAAAAACAACTGGAGCTTGTTAAGGTAATTCCTCAGGGGAAAGGATAATGTACTGGGAACTCCTCAGAAGAATCAGATTTGTGGTGAGGGGAGAGAGATAAAAGCTCATTTAGGAACGACATGAACATGCTGGTAGGTAGCTGTTTATCAGTAAATATCTCCACTGAGATTAAGAAAAGCAGTAGCTTAATAAATTAAGTACTTCCTGGTATGGTTACTGTACTGGTAACTCCCCAAAAGAATCTGGATTGTGGTGAGGGTACAGAGAAAAAAGCTCATTTAGGACGTGCAGTTACAAAGGGGGTAGGCAGCTGTATATCAGGGAGTAAACCTTCTGAATATAAAAACAGCTGGAGCTTGTTAAGGTAATTACACAGGGAAAAGGATAATGTACTGGGAACTCCTCAGAAGAATCTGATTTGTGGTGAGGGGAGAGAGATAAAACTCCTTTAGGAACGACATGAATATGCTGCGTAGGTAGCTGTTTATCAGTAAATATCTCCACTGAGATTAAGAAAAGCAGTAGCTTAATAAATTAAGTACTTCCTGGTATGGTTACTGTACTGGCAACTCCCCAAAAGAATCTGGATTGTGGTGAGGGAACAGAGAAAAAGCTCATTTAGGACCTGCACTTACGAAGGGGGTAGGCAGCTGTATATCAGGGAGTAAACCTTCTGAGAATAAAAACAGCTGGAGCTTGTTAAGGTAATTACACAGGGGAAAGGATAATGTACTGGGAACTCCTCAGAAGAATCTGATTCGTGGTGAGGGGAGAGAGATAAAAGCTCATTTAGGAACGACATGAACATGCTGCGTAGTTAGATGTTTATCAGTAAATATCTCCACTGAGATTAAGAAAAGCAGTAGCTTAATAAATTAAGTACTTCCTGGTATGGTTACTGTACTGGTAACTCCCCAAAAAATCTGGATTGTACTGAGGGATCAGAGAAAAAAGCTCATTTAGGACCTGCACTTACGAAGGGGGTAGGCAGCTGTATATCAGGGAGTAAACCTTCTGAGAATAAAAACAGCTGGAGATTGTTAAGGTAATTACACAGGGAAAAGGATAATGTACTGGAAACTCCTCAGAAGAATCTGATTTGTGGTTAGGGGAGAGAGACAAAAGCTCATTTAGGAACGACATTAACATGCTGCGTACGTAGCTGTTTATCAGTAAATATCTCCACTGAGATTAAGAAAAGCAGTACCTTAATAAGTTAAGTACTTCCTGGTATGGTTACTGTACTGGTAACTCCCCAAAAGAATCTGGATTGTGGTGACGGAACAGAGAAAAAAGCTCATTTGGGACCTGCACTTACGAAGGGGTAGGCAGCTGTATATCAGGGAGTAAACCTGAGAATAAAAACAGCTGGAGCTTGTTAAGGTAATTACACAGGGGAAAGGATAATGTACTGGGAACTCCTCAGAAGAATCTGATTTGTGGTGAGGGGAGAGAGATAAAAGCTCATTTAAGAACGACATGAACATGCTGCGTAGGTAGCTGTTTATCAGTAAATATCTCCACTGAGATTAAGAAAAGTAGTAGCTTAATAAATTAAGTACTTCCTGGTATGGTTACTTTACTGGTAACTCCCCAAAAGAATCTGGATTGTGGTGAGGGAACAGAGACAAAAGCTCATTTAGGACCTGCACTTACGAAGGGGGTAGGCAGCTGTATATCAGGGAGTAAACCTTCTGAGAATAAAAACAGCTGGAGCTTGTTAAGGTAATTACACAGGGGAAAGGATAATGTACTGGGAACTCCTCAGAAGAATCTGATTTGTGGTGAGGGGAGAGAGATAAAAGCTCATTTAGGAACGACATGAACATGCTGCGTAGGTAGCTGTTTATCAGTAAATATCTCCACTGAGATTAAGAAAACCAGTAGCTTAATAAATTAAGTACTTCCTGGTATGGTTACTGTACTGGTAACTCCCCAGAAGAATCTGGATTGTGGTGAGGGAACAGAGAAAAAAGCTCATTTAGGACCTGCACTTACGAAGGGGGTAGGCAGCTGTATATCAGGGAGTAAACCTTCTGAGAATAAAAACAACTGGAGCTTGTTAAGGTAATTCCTCAGGGGAAAGGATAATGTACTGGGAACTCCTCAGAAGAATCAGATTTGTGGTGAGGGGAGAGAGATAAAAGCTCATTTAGGAACGACATGAACATGCTGCGTAGGTAGCTGTTTATCAGTAAATATCTCCACTGAGATTAAGAAAAGCAGTAGCTTAATAAATTAAGTACTTCCTGGTATGGTTACTGTACTGGTAACTCCCCAAAAGAATCTGGATTGTGGTGAGGGTACAGAGAAAAAAGCTCATTTAGGACCTGCACTTACGAAGGGGGTAGGCAGCTGTATATCAGGGAGTAAAACTTCTGAGAATAAAAACAGCTGGATCTTGTTAAGGTAATTACACAGGGGAAAGGATAATGTACTGGGAACTCCTCAGAAGTATCTGATTTGTGGTGAGGGGAGAGAGATAAAAGCTCATTTAGGAACGACATGAACATGCTACGTAGGTCGCTGTTATCAGTAAATATCTCCACTGAGATTAAGAAAAGCAGTAGCTTAATAAATTAAGTACTTCCTAGTATGGTTACTGTACTGGTAACTCCCCAAAAGAATCTGGATTGTTGTGAGGGAACAGAGCAAAAAGCTCATTTAGGACCTGCACTTACGAAGGGGTAGGCAGCTGTATATCAGGGAGTAAACCTTCTGAGAATAAAAACAGCTGGAGCTTGTTAAGGTAATTACACAGGGGAAACGATAATGTACTGGGAACTCCTCAGAAGAATCTGATTTGTGGTGAGGGGAGAGAGATAAAAGCACATTTAGGAACGACATGAACATGCTGCATAGGTAGCTGTTTATCAATAAATATCTCCACTGAGATTAAGAAAAGCAGTAGCTTAATAAATTAAGTACTTCCTGGTATGGTTACTGTACTGGTAACTCCCCAAAAGAATCTGGATTGTGGTGAGGGAACAGAGAAAAAAGCTCATTTAGGACCTGCACTTACGAAGGGAATAGGCAGCTGTATATCAGGGAGTAAACCTTCTCAGAATAAAAACAGCTGGAGATTGTTAAGGTAATTACACAGGGGAAAGGATAATGTACTGGGAACTCCTCAGAAGAATCTGATTTGTGGTGAGGGTAGAGAGATAAAAGCTCATTTAGTAACGACATGAACATGCTGCGTAGGTAGCTGTTTATCAGTAAATATCTCCACTGAGATTAAGAAAAGCAGTAGCTTAATAAATTAAGTACTTCCTGGTATGATTACTGTACAGGTAACTCCCCAAAAGAATCTGGATTGTGGTGAGGCAACAGAGAAAAAAGCTCATTTAGGACCTGCACTTACGAAGGGGGTAGGCAGCTGTATATCAGGGAGTAAACCTTCTGAGAATAAAAACAGCTGGAGCTTGTTAAGGTAATTACACATGGGAAAGGATAATGTACTGGGAACTCCTCAGAAGAATCTGATTTGTGGTGAGGGGAGAGAAAAAAGCTCATTTAGGAACGATATGAACATGCTGCGTAGGTAGCAGTTTATCAGTAAATATCTCCACTGAGAATAAGAAAAGCAGTTGCTTAATAAATTAAGTACTTCCTGGTATGGTTACTGTACTGGTAACTCCCCAAAAGAATCAGGATTGTGGTGAGGGAAAAGAGAAAAAAGCTCATTTAGGACCTGCACTTACGAAGGGGGTAGGCAGCTGTATATCAGGGAGTAAACCTTCTGAGAATAAAAACAACTGGAGCTTGTTAAGGTAATTCCTCAGGGGAAATGATAATGTACTGGGAACTCCTCAGAAGAATCAGATTTGTGGTGAGGGGAGAGAGATAAAAGCTCATTTAGGAACGACATGAACATGCTGCGTAGGTAGCTGTTTATCAGTAAATATCTCCACTGAGATTAAGAAAAGCAGTAGCTTAATAAAGTAAGTACTTCCTGGTATGGTTACTGTACTGGTAACTCCCCAAAAGAATCTGGATTGTGGTGAGGGTACAGAGAAAAAAGCTCATTTAGGACCTGCACTTACGAAGGGGGTAGGCAGCTGTATATCAGGGAGTAAAACTTCTGAGAATAAAAACAGCTGGATCTTGTTAAGGTAATTACACAGGGGAAAGGATAATGTACTGGGAACTCCTCAGAAGTATCTGATTTGTGGTGAGGGGAGAGAGATAAAAGCTCATTTAGGAACGACATGAACATGCTACGTAGGTCGCTGTTTATCAGTAAATATCTCCACTGAGATTAAGAAAAGCAGTAGCTTAATAAATTAAGTACTTCCTAGTATGGTTACTGTACTGGTAACTCCCCAAAAGAATCTGGATTGTTGTGAGGGAACAGAGCAAAAAGCTCATTTAGGACCTGCACTTACGAAGGGGTAGGCAGCTGTATATCAGGGAGTAAACCTTCTGAGAATAAAAACAGCTGGAGCTTGTTAAGGTAATTACACAGGGGAAACGATAATGTACTGGGAACTCCTCAGAAGAATCTGATTTGTGGTGAGGGGAGAGAGATAAAAGCTCATTTAGGAACGACATGAACATGCTGCATAGGTAGCTGTTTATCAATAAATATCTCCACTGAGATTAAGAAAAGCAGTAGCTTAATAAATTAAGTACTTCCTGGTATGGTTACTGTACTGGTAACTCCCCAAAAGAATCTGGATTGTGGTGAGGGAACAGAGAAAAAAGCTCATTTAGGACCTGCACTTACGAAGGGGATAGGCAGCTGTATATCAGGGAGTAAACCTTCTCAGAATAAAAACAGCTGGAGATTGTTAAGGTAATTACACAGGGGAAAGGATAATGTACTGGGAACTCCTCAGAAGAATCTGATTTGTGGTGAGGGTAGAGAGATAAAAGCTCATTTAGTAACGACATGAACATGCTGCGTAGGTAGCTGTTTATCAGTAAATATCTCCACTGAGATTAAGAAAAGCAGTAGCTTAATAAATTAAGTACTTCCTGGTATGATTACTGTACAGGTAACTCCCCAAAAGAATCTGGATTGTGGTGAGGCAACAGAGAAAAAAGCTCATTTAGGACCTGCACTTACGAAGGGGGTAGGCAGCTGTATATCAGGGAGTAAACCTTCTGAGAATAAAAACAGCTGGAGCTTGTTAAGGTAATTACACAGGGGAAAGGATAATGTACTGGGAACTCCTCAGAAGAATCTGATTTGTGGTGAGGGGAGAGAAAAAAGCTCATTTAGGAACGATATGAACATGCTGCGTAGGTAGCAGTTTATCAGTAAATATCTCCACTGAGAATAAGAAAAGCAGTTGCTTAATAAATTAAGTACTTCCTGGTATGGTTACTGTACTGGTAACTCCCCAAAAGAATCTGGATTTTGGTGAGGGAACAGAGAAAAAAGCTCATTTAGGAACTGCACTTACGAAGGGGGTAGGCAGCGGTATATCAGGGAGTAAAACTTCTGAGAATAAAAACAGCTGGAGCTTGTTAACGTAATTACACAGGGGAAAGGATAATGTACTGGGAACTTCTCAGAAGAATCTGAGTTGTAGTGAGGGGAGAGAGATAAAAGCTCATTTAGGAACGATATGAACATGCTGCATACGTAGCTGTTTATCAGTAAATATGTCCACTGGGATTAAGAAAAGCAGTAGCTTAATAAATTAAGTACTCCCTGTATGGATACTGTACTGGTAATTCCCCAAAAGAATCTGGATTGTGGTGAGGGAACAGAGAAAAAAGCTCATTTAGGACCTGCACTTACGAAGGGGGTAGGCAGCTGTATATCAGGGAGTAAACCTTCTGAGAATAAAAACAGCTGGAGCTTGTTCAGGTAATTACACAGGGGAAAGGATATTGTACTGGGAACTCCTCAGAAGAATCTGAGTTGTGGTGAGGGGGGAGAGATAAAAGCTCATTTAGGAACGACATGAACATGCAGCGTATGTAGCTGTTTATCAGTAAATATCTCCACTGAGATTAAGAAAAGCAGTAGCTTAATAAATTAAGTATTTCCTGGAATGGTTACTGTACAGGTAACTCCCCAAAAGAATCTGGATTGTGGTGAGGGAACAGAGAAAAAAGCTCATTTAGGACCTGCACTTACGAAGGGGGTAGGCAGCTGTAAATCAGGGAGTAAACCTTCTGAGAATAAAAACAGCTGGAGCTTGTTAAGGTAATTACACAGGGGAAAGGATAATGTACTGGGAACTCCTCAGAAGAATCTGATTTGTGGTGAGGGGAGAGAGATAAAAGCTCATTATGAACGACATGAACATGCTGCGTAGTTAGCTGTTGATCAGTAAATATCTCCACTGAGATTAAGAAAAGCAGTAGCTTAATAAATTAAGTACTTCCTGGTATGGTTACTGTACTGGCAACTCCCCAAAAGAATCTGGATTGTGGTGAGGGAACAGAGAAAAAAGCTCATTTAGGACCTGCAGTTACGAAGGGGGTAGGCAGCTGTATATCAGGGAGTAAACCTTCTGAGAATAAAAACAGCTGGAGCTTGTTAAGGTAATTACAAAGGGGAAAGGATAATGTACTGGGAACTCCTCAGAAGAATCTGATTTGTGGTGAGGGGAGAGAGATAAAAGCTCCATTATGAACGACATGTACATGCTGCGTAGGTAGCTGTTTATCAGTAAATATCTCCACTGAGATTAAGAAAAGCAGTAGCTTAATAAATTAAGTACTTCCTGGTATGGTTACTGTACTGGCAACTCCCCAAAAGAATCTGGATTGTGGTGAGGGAACAGAGAAAAAAGCTCATTAAACCTGCACTTACCAAGGGGGCAGGCAGCTCTATATCAGGGAGTAAACCTTCTGAGAATAAAAACAGCTGGAGCTTGTTAAGGTAATTACACAGGGGAAAGGATAATGTACGGGGAACTCTTCAGAAGAATCTGATTTGTGGTGAGGGGAGAGAGATAAAAGCGCATTTAGGAACGACATGAACATGCTGGGTAGGTAGCTGTTTATCAGTACATATCTCCACTGAGATTAAGAAAAGTAGTAGCTTAATGAATTAAGTACTTCCTGGTATGGTTACTGTACTGGTAACTCCCCAAAAGAATCTGGATTGTGGTGAGGGAACAGAGAAAAAAGCTTATTTAGGACCTGCACTTACGAAGGGGATAGGCCGCTGTATATCAGGGAGTAAACCTTCTGAGAATAAAAACAGCTGGAGCTTGTTAAGGTAATTACACAGGGGAAAGGATAATGTATTGGGAACTCCTCAGAAGAATCTGATTTGTGGTGAGGGGAGCGAGATAAAAGCTCATTTAGGAACGACATGAACATGCTGCGTAGGTAGCTGTTTATCAGTAAATATCTCCACTGAGATTAAGAAAAGCAGTAGCTTAATGAATTAAGTACGTCCTGGTATGGTTACTGTAGTGGTAACTCCCCAAAAGAATCTGGATTGTGGTGAGGGAACAGAGAAAAAAGCTCATTTAGGACCTGCACTTACGAAGGGGGTAGTCCGCTGTATATCAGGGAGTAAACCTTCTGAGAATAAAAACAGCTGGAGCTTGTTAAGGTAATTACACAGGGGAAAGGATAATGTACTGGGAACTCCTCAGAAGAATCTGATGTGTGGTGAGGGGAGAGAGATAAAAGCTCATTTAGGAACGACATGAACATGCTGTGTAGATAGCTGTTTATCAGTAAATATCTCCACTGAGATTAAGAAAAGCAGAAGCTTAATAAATTAAGTACTTCCTGGTATGGTTACTGTACTGGTAACTCCCCAAAAGAATCTGGATTGTGGTGAGGGAACAGAGAAAAAAGCTCATTTAGGACCTGCACTTACGAAGGGGGTAGGCAGCTGTATATCAGAGAGTAAACCTTCTGAGAATAAAAACAGCTGGAGCTTGTTAAGGTAATTACACAGGGGAAAGGATATTGTACTGGGAACTCCTCAGAAGAATCTGAGTTGTGGTGAGGGGGGAGAGATAAAAGCTCATTTAGGAACGACATGAACATGCAGCGTATGTAGCTGTTTATCAGTAAATATCTCCACTGAGATTAAGAAAAGCAGTAGCTTAATAAATTAAGTATTTCCTGGAATGGTTACTGTACAGGTAACTCCCCAAAAGAATCTGGATTGTGGTGAGGGAACAGAGAAAAAAGCTCATTTAGGACCTGCACTTACGAAGGGGGTAGGCAGCTGTAAATCAGGGAGTAAACCTTCTGAGAATAAAAACAGCTGGAGCTTGTTAAGGTAATTACACAGGGGAAAGGATAATGTACTGGGAACTCCTCAGAAGAATCTGATTTGTGGTGAGGGGAGAGAGATAAAAGCTCATTATGAACGACATGAACATGCTGCGTAGTTAGCTGTTGATCAGTAAATATCTCCACTGAGATTAAGAAAAGCAGTAGCTTAATAAATTAAGTACTTCCTGGTATGGTTACTGTACTGGCAACTCCCCAAAAGAATCTGGATTGTGGTGAGGGAACAGAGAAAAAAGCTCATTTAGGACCTGCAGTTACGAAGGGGGTAGGCAGCTGTATATCAGGGAGTAAACCTTCTGAGAATAAAAACAGCTGGAGCTTGTTAAGGTAATTACAAAGGGGAAAGGATAATGTACTGGGAACGCCTCAGAAGAATCTGATTTGTGGTGAGGGGAGAGAGATAAAAGCTCCATTATGAACGACATGTACATGCTGCGTAGGTAGCTGTTTATCAGTAAATATCTCCACTGAGATTAAGAAAAGCAGTAGCTTAATAAATTAAGTACTTCCTGGTATGGTTACTGTACTGGCAACTCCCCAAAAGAATCTGGATTTTGGTGAGGGAACAGAGAAAAAAGCTCATTAAACCTGCACTTACCAAGGGGGCAGGCAGCTCTATATCAGGGAGTAAACCTTCTGAGAATAAAAACAGCTGGAGCTTGTTAAGGTAATTACACAGGGGAAAGGATAATGTACTGGGAACTCCTCATAAGAATCTGATTTGTGATGAGGGGAGAGAGATAAAAGCTCATTTATGAACGACATGAACATGCTGGGTAGGTAGCTGTTTATCAGTAAATATCTCCACTGAGATTAATAAAAGCAGTAGCTTAATAAATTAAGTACTTCCTGGTATGGTTACTGTACTGGTAACTCCCAAAAAGAATCTGGATTGTGGTGAGGGAACAGAGAGAAAAGCTCATTTAGGACCTGCACTTACGAAGGGGGTAGGCAGCTGTATATCAGGGAGTAAACCTTCTGAGAATAAAAACAGCTGGAGCTTGTTAAGGTAATTACACAGGGGAAAGGATAATGTACTGGGAACTCCTCAGAAGAATCTGATTTGTGGTGAGGGGAGAGAGATAAAAGCTCATTTAGGAACGACATGAACATGCTGCGTAGGTAGCTGTTTATCAGTAAATATCTCCACTGAGATTAAGAAAAGCAGTAGCTTAATAAATTAAGTACTTCCTGGTATGGTTACTGTACTGGTAACTCCCAAAAAGAATCTGGATTGTGGTGAGGGAACAGAGAGAAAAGCTCATTTAGGACCTGCACTTACGAAGGGGGTAGGCAGCTGTATATCAGGGAGTAAACCTTCTGAGAATAAAAACAGCTGGAGCTTGTTAAGGTAATTACACAGGGGAAAGGATAATGTACTGGGAACTCCTCAGAAGAATCTGATGTGTGGTGAGGGGAGAGAGTTAAAAGCTCATTTATGAACGACATGAACATGCTGTGTAGATAGCTGTTTATCAGTAAATATCTCCACTGAGATTAAGAAAAGCAGAAGCTTAATAAATTAAGTACTTCCTGGTATGGTTACTGTACTGGTAACTCCCCAAAAGAATCTGGATTGTGGTGAGGGAACAGAGAAAAAAGCTCATTTAGGACCTGCAGTTACGAAGGGGGTAGGCAGCTGTATATCAGGGAGTAAACCTTCTGAGAATAAAAACAGCTGGAGCTTGTTAAGGTAATTACAAAGGGGAAAGGATAATGTACTGGGAACGCCTCAGAAGAATCTGATTTGTGGTGAGGGGAGAGAGATAAAAGCTCCATTATGAACGACATGTACATGCTGCGTAGTTAGCTGTTTATCAGTAAATATCTCCACTGAGATTAAGAAAAGCAGTAGCTTAATAAATTAAGTACTTCCTGGTATGGTTACTGTACTGGCAACTCCCCAAAAGAATCTGGATTTTGGTGAGGGAACAGAGAAAAAAGCTCATTAAACCTGCACTTACCAAGGGGGCAGGCAGCTCTATATCAGGGAGTAAACCTTCTGAGAATAAAAACAGCTGGAGCTTGTTAAGGTAATTACACAGGGGAAAGGATAATGTACTGGGAACTCCTCAGAAGAATCTGATTTGTGGTGAGGGGAGAGAGATAAAAGCTCATTTATGAACGACATGAACATGCTGGGTAGGTAGCTGTTTATCAGTAAATATCTCCACTGAGATTAATAAAAGCAGTAGCTTAATAAATTAAGTACTTCCTGGTATGGTTACTGTACTGGTAACTCCCAAAAAGAATCTGGATTGTGGTGAGGGAACAGAGAGAAAAGCTCATTTAGGACCTGCACTTACGAAGGGGGTAGGCAGCTGTATATCAGGGAGTAAACCTTCTGAGAATAAAAACAGCTGGAGCTTGTTAAGGTAATTACACAGGGGAAAGGATAATGTACTGGGAACTCCTCAGAAGAATCTGATTTGTGGTGAGGGGAGAGAGATAAAAGCTCATTTAGGAACGACATGAACATGCTGCGTAGGTAGCTGTTTATCAGTAAATATCTCCACTGAGATTAAGAAAAGCAGTAGCTTAATAAATTAAGTACTTCCTGGTATGGTTACTGTACTGGTAACTCCGCAAAAAAATCTGGATTGTGGTGAGGGAAAAGAGAAAAAAGCTCATTTAGGACCTGCACTTACGAAGGGGGTAGGCAGCTGTATATCAGGGAGTAAACCTTCTGAGAATAAAAACAGCTGGAGCTTGTTAAGGTAATTACACAGGGGAAAGGAAAATGTACTGGGAACTCCTCAGATGAATATGATTTGTGGTGAGGGGAGAGAGATAAAAGATCATTTAGGAACGACATGAACATGCTGCGTAGGTAGCTGTTTATCAGTAAATATCTGCACTGAGATTAAGAAAAGCAGTAGCTTAATAAATTGAGTACTTCCTGGTATGGTTACTCTACTGGTAACTCCACAAAAGAATCTGTATTGTGGTGAGGGAACAGAGAAAAAAGCTCATTTAGGACCTGTTCTTACGAAGGGCGTACCCGCAATATATCAGGGAGTAAACCTTCTGAGAATAAAAACAGCTGGAGCTTGTTAAGGTAATTACAGAGGGGAAAGGACAATGTACAGGGAACTCCTCAGAAGAATCTGATTTGTGGTGAGGGGAGAGAGATATAAGCCCATTTAGGAACGACATGAACATGCTAAGTAGGTATCTGTTTATCAGTAAATATCTTCACTGAGATTAAGAAAAGCAGTAGCTTAATGAATTAAGTACTTCCTGGTATGGTTACTGTACTGGTAACTCCCCAAAAGAATCTGGATTGTGGTGAGGGAACAGAGAAAAAAGCTTATTTAGGACCTGCACTTACCAAGGGGGTAGGCCGCTGTATATCAGGGAGTAAACCTTCTGAGAATAAAAACAGCTGGAGCTTGTTAAGGTATTTACACAGGGGAAAGGATAATGTACTGGGAACTCCTCAGAAGAATCTGATTTGTGGTGAGGGGTGCGAGATAAAAGCTCATTTAGGAACGACATGAACATGCTGCGTATGTTTCTGTTTATCAGTAAATATCTCCAATGAGATTAAGAAAAGCAGTAGCTTAATGAATTAAGTACTTCCTGGTATGGTTACTGTACTGGTAACTCCCCAAAAGAATCTGGATTGTGGTGAGGGAACAGAGAAAAAATCTTATTTAGGACCTGCACTTACGAAGGGGGTAGGCCGCTGTATATCAGGGAGTAAACCTTCTGAGAATAAAAACAGCTGGACCTTGTTAAGGTAATTACACAGGGGAAAGGATAATGTATTGGGAACTCCTCAGAAGAATCTGATTTGTGGTGAGGGGAGAGAGATAAAAGCTCATTTAGGAACGACATGAACATGCTGCTTAGGTAGCTGTTTATCAGTAAATATCTCTACTGAGATTAAGAAAAGCAGTAGCTTAATGAATTAAGTACTTCCTGGTATGGTTACTGTACTGGTAACTCCCCAAAAGAATCTGGATTTTGGTGAGGGAACAGAGAAAAAAGCTCATTTAAGACCTGCACTTACGAAGGGGGTAGTCCGCTGTATATCAGGGAGTAAAACTTCTGAGAATAAAAACAGCTGGAGCTTGTTAAGGTAATTACACAGGGGAAAGGATAATGTACTGGGAACTCCTCAGAAGAATCTGATTTGTGGTGAGGGGAGAGAGATAAAAGCTCATTTATGAACGACATAAACATGCTGCGTAGGTAGCTGTTTATCAGTAAATATCTCCACTGAGATTAAGAAAAGCAGTAGCTTAATAAATTAAGTACTTCCTGGTATGGTTACTGTACTGGTAACTCCCCAAAAGAATATGGATTGTGTTGAGGAAACAAAGAAAAAAGCTCATTTAGGACCTGCACTTACGAAGGGGGTAGGCAGCTGCATATCAGGGAGTAAACCTTCTGAGAATAAAAACACCTGGAGCTTGTTAAGGTAATTACACAGGGGAAAGGATAATGTACTGGGAATTCCTCAGAAGAATCTGATTTGTGGTGAGGGAACAGAGAAAAAAGCTCATTTAGGATATGCACTTACGAAGGGGGTAGGCAGCTGTATATCAGGGAGTATCGCTTCTGAGAATAAAAAGAGATGGAGCTTGTTAAGGTAATTACACAGGGGAAAGGATAATGTACTGGGAACTCCTCAGAAGAATCTGATATGTGGTGAGGGGAGAGAGATAAAAGCTTATTTAGGAACGACATGAACATGCTGCATACGTAGATGTTTATCAGTAAATATCTCGGCTGAGATTAAGAAAAGAAGTAGCTTAATAAATTAAGTACTTCCTGGTATGGATACTGTACTGGTAACTCCCCAAAAGAATCTGGATTGTGGTGAGGGAACAGATAAAAAAGCTCATTTATGAACGACATGAACATGCTGCATATGTAGCTGTTTATCAGTAATTATCTCCACTGAGATTAAGAAAAGCAGTAGCTTAATAAATTAAGTACTTCCTGGTATGGTTACTGTACTGGTAACTCCCCAAAAGAATCTGGATTGTGGTGAGGGAACACAGAAAAAAGCTCAATTACGGCCTGCACTTACGAAGGGGTTAGGCAGCTGTATATCAGGGAGTAAACCTTCTGAGATTAAAAACAGCTGGAGCTTGTTAAGGTAATTACACAGGGGAAAGGATAATGTACTGGGAACTCCTCAGAAGAATCTGATTTGTGGTGAGGGGATAGAGATAAAAGCTCATTTAGGAACGACATGCACATGCTGCGTAGGTAGCTGTTTATCAGTAAATATCTCCACTGAGATTAAGAAAAGCAGTAGCTTAATAAATTAAGTACTTCCTGGTATGGTTACTGTACTGGTAACTCCCCAAAAGAATCTGGATTGTGGTGAGGGAACAGAGAAAAAAGCTCATTTAAGACCTGCACTTACGAAGGGGTAGGCAGCTATATATCAGGAAGTAAACCTTCTGAGAATAAAAACAGCTGGAGCTTGTTAAGGTAATTACACAGGGGAAAGGATAATGTACTGGGAACTCCTCAGAAGAATCTGGATTGTGGTGAGGGAACAGAGAAAAAGCTCATTAAGGACCTGCACTTACAAAGGGGGTAGGCAGCTGTATATCAGGGAGTAAAACTTCTGAGAATAAAAACAGCTGGAGCGTGTTAAGGTAATTAAACAGGGGAAAGGATAATGTACTGGAAACTCCTCAGAAGAATCTGATTTGTGGTGAGGGGAGAGAGATAAAAGCTCATTTAGGAACGACATGAACATGCTGCGTACGTAGATGTTTATCAGTAAATATCTCCACTGAGATTAAGAAAAGCAGTAGCTTAAAAAATTAAGTACTTCCTGGTATGGTTACTGTACTGGTAACTCCCCAAAAGAATCTGGATTGTGTTGAGGGAACAGAGAAAAAAGCCCATTTAGCACCTGCAGTTACGAAGGGGGTAGGCAGCTGTATATCAGGGAGTAAACCTTCTGAGAATAAAAACAGCTGGAGCTTGTTAAGGTAATTACACAGGGGAAAGGATAATGTACTGGGAACTCCTTAGAAGAATCTGATTTGTGGTGAGGGTAGAGAGATAAAAGCTCATTTAGGAACGACATGAACATGCTGCGTAGGTAGCTGTTTATCAGTAAATATCTCCACTGAGATTAAGAAAAGCAGTAGCTTAATGAATTAAGTACTTCCTGGTATGGTTACTGTACTGGTAACTCCCCAAAAGAATCTGGATTGTGGTGAGGGAACAGAGAAAAAAGCTTATTTAGGACCTGCACTTACCAAGGGGGTAGGCCGCTGTATATCAGGGAGTAAACCTTCTGAGAATAAAAACAGCTGGAGCTTGTTAAGGTAATTACACAGGGGAAAGGATAATGTACTGGGAACTCCTCAGAAGAATCTGATTTGTGGTGAGGGGAAAGAGATAAAAGCTCATTTAGGAACGACATGAACATGCTTCGTAGGTAGCTGTTTATCAGTAAATATATCCACTGAGATTAAGAAAAGCAGTAGCTTAATAAATTAAGTACTTCCTGGTATGGTTACTGTACTGGTACCTCCCCAAAAGAATCTGGATTGTGGTGAGGGAACAGAGAAAAAGCTCATTTAGGACCTGCACATACGAAGGGGGCAGGCAGCTGTATATCAGGGAGTAAAACTTCTGAGAATAAAAACAGCTGGAGCTTGTTAAGGTAATTAAACAGGGGAAAGGATAATGTACTGGGAACTCCTCAGAAGAATCTGATTTGTGGTGAGGGGAGCGAGATAAAAGCTCAATTAGGATCGACATGAACATGCTGCGTACGTAGCTGTTTATCAGTAAATATCTCCACTGAGATTAAGAAAAGCAGTAGCTTAATAAATTAAGTACTTCCTGGTATGGTTACTGTATTGGTAACTTCCCAAAAGAATCTGGATTGTGGTGAGGGAACAGAGAGAAAAGCTCATTTAGGACCTGCACTTACGAAGGGGGTAGGCAGCTGTATATCAGGGAGTAAACCTTCCGAGAATAAAAACAGCTGGAGCTTGTTAAGGTAATTACACAGGGGAAAGGATAATGTACTGGGAACTCCTCAGAAGAATCTGATTTGTAGTGGGGGAGAGAGATTAAAGCTCATTTAGGAACGACATGAACATGCTGCGTAGGTAGCTGTTTATCAGTAAATATCTCCAATGAGATTAAGAAAAGCAGTAGCTTAATAAATTAAGTACTTCCTGGTATGGTTACTGTACGGGCAACTCCCCAAAAGAATCTGGATTGTGGTGAGGGAACAGAGAAAAAAGCTCATTTAGGACCTGCACTTACGAAGGGGGTAGGCAGCTGTATATCAGGGAGTAAACCTTCTGAGAATTAAAACAGCTGGAGCTTGTTAAGGTAATTACACAGGGGAAAGGATAATGTACTGGGAACTCCTCAGAAGAATCTGATTAGTGGTGAGGGGAGAGAGATAAAAGCTCATTTAGGAACGACATGAACATGCTGCGTAGGTAGCTGGTTATCAGTAAATATCTCCACTGAGATTAAGAAAAGCAGGAGCTTAATAAATTAAGTACTTCCTGGTATGGTTACTGTATTGGTAACTCCCCAAAAGAATCTGGATTGTGGTGAGCGAATAGAGAAAAAAGCTCATTTAGGACCTGCACTTACGAAGGGGATAGGCAGCTTTATATCAGGGAGTAAACCTTCTGAGAATAAAAACAGCTGGAGCTTGTTAAGGTAATTACACAGGGGAAAGGATAATGTATGGGAACTCCTCAGAAAAATCTGATTTGTGGTGAGGGGAGAGAGATAAAAGCTCATTTTGGAACGACATGTACGTGCTGCGTAGGTAGCTGTTTATCAGTAAATATCTCGACTGAGATTTAGAAAAGCAGTAGCTTAATAAATTAAGTACTTCCTGGTATGGTTACTGTACTGGTAACTCCCCAAAAGAATCTGGATTTTGGTGAGGGAACAGAGAAAAAAGCTCATTTAGGACCTGCACTTACGAAGGGGGCAGGCAGCTGTATATCAGGGAGTAAAACTTCTGAGAATAAAAACAGCTGGAGCTTGTTAAGGTAATTAAACAGGGGAAAGGATAATGTACTGGGAACTCCTCAGAAGAATCTGATTTGTGGTGAGGGGAGCGAGATAAAAGCTCAATTAGGAACGACATGAACATGCTGCGTACGTAGCTGTTTATCAGTAAATATCTCCACTGAGATTAAGAAAAGCAGTAGCTTAATAAATTAAGTACTTCCTGGTATGGTTACTGTACTGGTAACTTCCCAAAAGAATCTGGATTGTGGTGAGGGAACAGAGAGAAAAGCTCATTTAGGACCTGCACTTACGAAGGGGGTTGGCAGCTGTATATCAGGGAGTAAACATTCTGAGAATAAAAACAGCTGGAGCTTGTTAAGGTAATTACACAGGGAAAGGATAATGTACTGGGATCTCCTCAGAAGAATCTGATTTGTAGTGGGGGAGAGAGATAAAAGCTCATTTAGGAACGACATGAACATGCTGCGTAGGTAGCTGTTTATCAGTAAATATCCCCACTGAGATTAAGAAAAGCAGTAGCTTAATAAATTAAGTACTTCCTGGTATGGTTACTGTACTGGCAACTCCCCAAAAGAATCTGGGTTGTGGTGAGGGAACAGAGAAAAAAGCTCATTTAGGACCTGCAGTTACGAAGGGGGTAGGCAGCTGTATATCAGGGAGTAAACCTTCTGAGAATAAAAACAGCTGGAGCTTGTTAAGGTAATTACACAGGGGAAAAGATAATGTACTGGGAACTCCTCAGAAGAATCTGATTTGTGGTGAGGGGAGCGAGATTAAATCTCATTTAGGAACGACATGAACTTGCTGCATAGGTAGCTGTTTATCAGTAAATATCTCCACTGAGATTAAGAAAATCAGTAGCTTAATGAATTAAGTACTTCCTGGTATGGTTACTGTACTGGTAACTCCCCAAAAGAATCTGGATTGTTTTGAGGGAACAGAGAAAAAAGCTCATTTAGGACCTGCACTTACGAAGGGGGTAGGCAGCTGTATATCAGGGAGTATCGCTTCTGAGAATAAAAACAGATGGAGCTTGTTAAGGTAATTACACAGGGGAAAGGATATTGTACTGGGAACTCCTCAGAAGAATCTGATTTGTGGTGAGGGGAGAGAGATAAAAGCTTATTTAGGAACGACATGAACATGCTGCATACGTAGCTGTTTATCAGTAAATATCTCCGCTGAGATTAAGAATAGAAGTAGCTTAATAAATTAAGTACTTCCTGGTATGGATACTGTACTGGTAACTCCCAAAAGAATCTGGATTGTGGTGAGGGAACAGAGAAAAAAGCTCATTTATGAACGACATGAACATGCTGCATATGTAGCTGTTTATCAGTAAATATCTCCACTGAGATTAAGAAAAGCAGTAGCTTAATAAATTAAGTACTTCCTGGTATGGTTACTGTACTGGTAACTCCCCAAAAGATTCTGGATTGTGGTGAGGGAACACAGAAAAAAGCTCAATTAGGGCCTGCACTTACGAAGGGGTTAGGCAGCTGTATATCAGGGAGTAAACCTTCTGAGATTAAAAACAGCTGGAGCTTGTTAAGGTAATTACACAGGGGAAAGGATAATGTACTGGGAACTCCTCAGAAGAATCTGATTTGTGGTGAGGGGATAGAGATAAAAGCTCATTTAGGAACGACATGCACATGCTGGGTAGGTAGCTGTTTATCAGTAAATATCTCCACTGAGATTAAGAAAAGCAGTAGCTTAATAAATTAAGTACTTCCGGGTATGGTTACTGTACTGGTAACTCCCCAAAAGAATCTGGATTGTGGTGAGGGAACAGAGAAAAAAGCTCATTTAGGACCTGCACTTACGAAGGGGGTAGTCAGCTGTATATCAGGAAGTAAACCTTCTGAGAATAAAAACAGATGGAGCTTGTTAAGGTAATTACACAGGGGAAAGGATAATGTACTGGGAACTCCTCAGAAGAATCTGGATTGTGGTGAGGGAACAGAGAAAAAAGCTCATTTAGGACCTGCACTTACGAAGGGGGTAGGCAGCTGTATATCAGGGAGTATCGCTTCTGAGAATAAAAACAGATGGAGCTTATTAAGGTAATTACCCAGGGGAAAGGATAATGTTCTGGGAACTCCTCAGTAGAATCTGATTTGTGGTGACGGGAGAGAGATAAAAGCTCATTTAGGAACGACATGAACATGCTGCATACGTAGCTGTTTATCAGTAAATATCTCCACTGAGATTAAGAAAAGCAGTAGCTTAATAAATTAAGTACTTCCTGGTATGGATACTGTACTGTTAACTCCCCAAAAGAATCTGGATTGTGGTGAGGGAACAGAGAAAATAGCTCATTTATGACCTGCACTTACGAAGGGGGTAGGCAGCTGTATATCAGGGAGTAAACCTTCTGAGAATAAAAACAGCTGGAGCTTGTTAAGGTAATTACACAGGGGATAGGATAATATACTGGGAACTCCTCAGAAGAATCTGATTTGTGGTGAGGGGAGAGAGATAAAAGCTCATTTAGGAACGACATGAACATGCTGCGTACGTAGCTGTTTATCAGTAAATATCTCCACTGAGATTAAGAAAAGCAGTAGCGTAATAAATTAAGTACTTCCTGGTATGGACACTGTACTGGTAACTCCCCAAAAGAATCTGGATTGTGGTGAGGGAACAGAGAAAAAAGCGCATTTAGGACCTGCACTTACGAAGGGGGTAGGCAGCTGTATATCAGGGAGTAAAATTTCTGAGAATAAAAACAGCTGGAGCTTGTTAAGGTAATTACACAGGGGAAAAGATAATGTACTGGGAACTCCTCAGAAGAATCTGATTTGTGGTGAGGGAAGAGATAAAAGCTCATTTAGGAACGACATGAACATGCTGCGTAGGTAGCTGTTTATCAGTAAATATCTCCCCTGAGATTACGAAAAGCAGTAGCTTAATAAATTAAGTACTTCCTGGTATGGTTACTGTACTGGTAACGCCCCAAAAGAATCTGGATTTTTGTGAGGCAACAGAGAATAAAGCTCATTTAGGACCTGCACTTACGAAGGGGGTAGGCAGCAGTATATCAGGGAGTAAACCTTTTAAGAATAAAAACAGCTGGAGCTTGTTAACGGAATTACACAGGGGAAAGGATAATGTACAGGGAACTCCTCAGAAGAATCTGATTTTTGGTGAGGGGAGAGAGATAAAAGCTCATTTAGGAACGACATGAACATGCTGCGTAGGTAGCTGTTTATCAGTAAGTATCTCCACTGAGATTAAGAAAAGCAGTAGCTTAATAAATTAAGTACTTCCTGGTATGTTTACTGTACTGGTAACTCCCAAAAAGAATCTGGATTGTGGTGAGGGAACAGAGAAAAAAGCTCATTTAGGACCTGCACTTACGAAGGGGGTAGGCAGCTGTATATCAGTGAGTAAACCTTCTGAGAATAAAAACAGCTGGAGCTTGTTAAGGTAATTACACAGGGGAAAGGATAATGTACTGGGAACTCCTGAGAAGAATCTGCTTTGTGGTGAGGGGAGAGAGATAAAAGCTCATTTAGGAACGACATGAACATGCTGCGTATGTAGCTGTTTATCAGTAAATATCTCCACTGAGATTAAGAAAAGCAGTAGCTTAATAAATTAAGTACTTCCTGGTTTGGTTACTGTACTGGTAACTCCCCAAAAGAGTCTGGATTGTGGTGAGGGAACAGAGAAAAAAGCTCATTTAGGACCTGCACTTACGAAGGGGATAGGCAGCAGTATATCAGGGAGTAAACCTTCTGAGAATAAAAACAGCTCGAGCTTGTTAAGGAAATTACACAGGGGAAAGGATAATGTACTTGGAACTCCTCAAAAGAATCTGATTTGTGGTGAGGGGAGAGAGATAAAAGCTCATTTAGGAACGACATGAACATCCTGCGTAGGTAGCTGTTTATCAGTAAATATCTCCACTGAGATTAAGAAAAGCAGTAGCTTAATAAATTAAGTACTTCCTGGTATGGTTACTGTACTGGTAACTCCCCAAAAGAATCTGGATTGTGGTGAGGGAACAGAGAAAAAAGCTCATTTAGGACCTGCAATTACGAAGGTGTAGGCAGTTGTATATCAGGGAGTAAACCTTCTGAGAATAAAAACAGCTGGAGCTTATAAAGGTAATTACACAGGGGAAAGGATAATGTACTGGGAATTCCTCAGAAAATCTGATTTGTGGTGAGGGAACAGAGAAAAAAGCTCATTTAGGACCTGCACTTACGAAGGGGGTAGGCAGCTGTATATCAGGGAGTATCGCTTCTGAGAATAAAAACAGATGGAGCTTGGTAAGGTAATTACACAGGGGAAAGGATAATGTACTGGGAACTCCTCAGAAGAATCTGATATGTGGTGAGGGGAGAGAGATAAAAGCTTATTTAGGAACGACATGAACATGCTGCATACGTAGTTGTTTATCAGTAAATATCTCCGCTGAGATTAAGAAAAGAAGTAGCTTAATAAATTAAGTACTTCCTGGTATGGATACTGTACTGGTAACTCCCCAAAAGAATCTGGATTGTGGTGAGGGAACAGAGAAAAAAGCTCATTTATGAACGACATGAACATGCTGCGTAGGTAGCTGTTTATCAGTAATTATCTCCACTGAGATTAAGAAAAGCAGTAGCTTAATAAATTAAGTACTTCCTGGTATGGTTACTGTACTGGTTACTCCCCAAAAGAATCTGGATTGTGGTGAGGGAACAGAGAAAAATGCTCATTTAGGACCTGCACTTACGAAGCAGGTAGGCAGCTGTATATCAGGGAGTATCGCTTCTGATACTAAAAACAGCTGGAGCTTGTTAAGGTAATTACACAGGGGAAAGGATAATGTACTGGGAACTCCTCAGAAGAATCTGATTTGTGGTGTGAGGAGAGAGATAAATGCTCATTTAGGAACGACATGAACATGCTGCATACGTAGCTTTTTATCAGTAAATATCTCCTCTGAGATTAAGAAAAGCAGTAGCTTAATAAATTAAGTACTTCCTGGTATGGTTACTGTACTGGTAACTCCCTAAAAAAATTTGGATTGTGGTGAGGGAACAGAGAAAAAAGCTCATTTAGGACCTGCACTTACGAAGCAGGTAGGCAGCTGTATATCAGGGAGTATCGCTTCTGATACTAAAAACAGCTGGAGCTTGTTAAGGTAATTACACAGGGGAAAGGATAATGTACTGGGAACTCCTCAGAAGAATCTGATTTGTGTTGAGGGGAGAGAGATAAAAGCTCATTTAGAAACGACATGAACATGCTGTGTAGGTAGCAGATTATCAGTAAATATCTCCACTGAGATTAAGAAAAGCAGTAGCTTAATAAATTAAGTACTTCCTGGTATGGTTACTGTACTGGTAACTCCCAAAAAAATTTGGATTGTGGTGAGGGAACAGAGAAAAAAGCTCATTTAGGTCCTACACTTACGAAGGGGGGTAGGCAGCTGTATATCAGGGAGTAAACCTTCTGAGAATAAAACAGCTGGAGCTTGTTAAGGTAATTACACAGGGGAAAGAATAAAGTAATGTGAACTGCTCAGAAGAATCTGATTTGTGGTGAGGGGAGAGATAAAAGCTCATTTAGGAATGACATGAACATGCTGTGTAGGTAGCTGTTTATCAGTAAATATCTCCACTGAGATTAAGAAAAGCAGTAGCTTAATAAATTAAGTACTTCCTGGTATGGTTACTGTACTGGAAACTCCCCAAAAGAATCTGGATTGTGGTGAGGGAACAGAGAAAAAAGCTCATTTAGGACCTGCACTTACGAAGGGGGTAGGCAGCTGTATATCAGGGAGTAAACCTTCTGAGAGTAAAAACAGCTGGAGCTTGTTAAGGTAATTACACAGGGGAAAGGATAATGTACTGGGAACTCCTCAGAAGAATCTGATTTGCGGTGACGGGAGAGAGATAAAAGCTCAATTAGGAACGACATGAACATGCTGCGTAGGTAGCTGTTTAGCAGTAAATATTTCCACTGAGATTAAGAAAAGCAGTAGCTTAATAAATTAAGTAATTCCTATTATGGTTACTGTACTGGTAACTCCCCAAAAGAATCTGGATTGTGGTGAGGGAACAGAGAAAAAAGCTCATTTATGACCTGCACTTACGAAGCAGGTAGGCAGCTGTATATCAGGGAGTATCGCTTCTGACACTAAAAACTGCTGGAGCTTGTTAAGGTAATTACACAGGGGAAAGGATAATGTACTGGGAACTCCTGAGAAGAATCTGCTTTGTGGTGAGGGGAGAGGGATAAAAGCTCATTTAGGAACGACATGAACATGCTGCGTATGTAGCTGTTTATCAGTAAATATCTCCACTGAGATTAAGAAACGCAGTAGCTTAATAAATTAAGTACTTCCTGGTTTGGTTACTGTACTGGTAACTCCCCAAAAGAATCTGGATTGTGGTGAGGGAACAGAGAAAAAAGCTCATTTAGGACCTGCACTTACGAAGGGGATAGGCAGCAGTATATCAGGGAGTAAACCTTCTGAGAATAAAAACAGCTCGAGCTTGTTAAGGAAATTACACAGGGGAAAGGATAATGTACTTGGAACTCCTCAAAAGAATCTGATTTGTGGTGAGGGGAGAGAGATAAAAGCTCATTTAGGAACGACATGAACATCCTGCGTAGGTAGCTGTTTATCAGTAAATATCTCCACTGAGATTAAGAAAAGCAGTAGCTTAATAAATTAAGTACTTCCTGGTATGGTTACTGTACTGGTAACTCCCCAAAAGAATCTGGATTGTGGTGAGGGAACAGAGAAAAAAGCTCATTTAGGACCTGCAATTACGAAGGGGTAGGCAGTTGTATATCAGGGAGTAAACCTTCTGAGAATAAAAACAGCTGGAGCTTATAAAGGTAATTACACAGGGGAAAGGATAATGTACTGGGAATTCCTCAGAAAATCTGATTTGTGGTGAGGGAACAGAGAAAAAAGCTCATTTAGGACCTGCACTTACGAAGGAGGTAGGCAGCTGTATATCAGGGAGTATCGCTTCTGAGAATAAAAACAGATGGAGCTTGGTAAGGTAATTACACAGGGGAAAGGATAATGTACTGGGAACTCCTCAGAAGAATCTGATTTGTGGTGAGGGGAGAGAGATAAAAGCTTATTTAGGAACGACATGAACATGCTGCATACGTAGTTGTTTATCAGTAAATATCTCCGCTGAGATTAAGAAAAGAAGTAGCTTAATAAATTAAGTACTTCCTGGTATGGATACTGTACTGGTAACTCCCCAAAAGAATCTGGATTGTGGTGAGGGAACAGAGAAAAAAGCTCATTTATGAACGACATGAACATGCTGCGTAGGTAGCTGTTTATCAGTAATTATCTCCACTGAGATTAAGAAAAGCAGTAGCTTAATAAATTAAGTACTTCCTGGTATGGTTACTGTACTGGTAACTCCCCAAAAGAATCTGGATTGTGGTGAGGGAACAGAGAAAAAAGCTCATTTAGGACCTGCACTTACGAAGCAGGTAGGCAGCTGTATATCAGGGAGTATCGCTTCTGATACTAAAAACAGCTGGAGCTTGTTAAGGTAATTACCCAGGGGAAAGGATAATGTACTGGGAACTCCTCAGAAGAATCTGATTTGTGGTGTGAGGAGAGAGATAAAAGCTCATTTAGGAACGACATGAACATGCTGCATACGTAGCTTTTTATCAGTAAATATCTCCTCTGAGATTAAGAAAAGCAGTAGCTTAATAAATTAAGTACTTCCTGGTATGGTTACTGTACTGGTAACTCCCCAAAAAAATTTGGATTGTGGCTAGGGAACAGAGAAAAAAGCTCATTTAGGACCTGCACTTACGAAGCAGGTAGGCAGCTGTATATCAGGGAGTATCGCTTCTGATACTAAAAACAGCTGGAGCTTGTTAAGGTAATTACACAGGGGAAAGGATAATGTACTGGGAACTCCTCAGAAGAATCTGATTTGTGTTGAGGGGAGAGAGATAAAAGCTCATTTAGAAACGACATGAACATGCTGTGTAGGTAGCAGATTATCAGTAAATATCTCCACTGAGATTAAGAAAAGCAGTAGCTTAATAAATTAAGTACTTCCTGGTATGGTTACTGTACTGGTAACTCCCCAAAAAAATTTGGATTGTGGTGAGGGAACAGAGAAAAAAGCTCATTAGGTCCTACACTTACGAAGGGGGTAGGCAGCTGTATATCAGGGAGTAAACCTTCTGAGAATAAAAACAGCTGGAGCTTGTTAAGGTAATTACACAGGGGAAAGAATAAAGTAATGTGAACTGCTCAGAAGAATCTGATTTGTGGTGAGGGGAGAGATAAAAGCTCATTAAGAATGACATGAACATGCTGCGTAGGTAGCTGTTTATCAGTAAATATCTCCACTGAGATTAAGAAAAGCAGTAGCTTAATAAATTAAGTACTTCCTGGTATGGTTACTGTACTGGAAACTCCCCAAAAGAATCTGGATTGTGGTGAGGGAACAGAGAAAAAAGCTCATTTAGGACCTGCACTTACGAAGGGGGTAGGCAGCTGTATATCAGGGAGTAAACCTTCTGAGAGTAAAAACAGCTGGAGCTTGTTAAGGTAATTACACAGGGGAAAGGATAATGTACTGGGAACTCCTCAGAAGAATCTGATTTGCGGTGACGGGAGAGAGATAAAAGCTCATTTAGGAACGACATGAACATGCTGCGTAGGTAGCTGTTTAGCAGTAAATATTTCCACTGAGATTAAGAAAAGCAGTAGCTTAATAAATTAAGTAATTCCTATTATGGTTACTGTACTGGTAACTCCCAAAAGAATCTGGATTGTGGTGAGGGAACAGAGAAAAAAGCTCATTTATGACCTGCACTTACGAAGCAGGTAGGCAGCTGTATATCAGGGAGTAAACATTCTGAGAATAAAACCAGCTGGAGCTTGTTAAGGTAATTACACATGGGAAAGGATAATGTACTGGGAACTCCTCAGAAGAATCTGATTTGTAGTGGGGGAGAGCGATAAAAGCTCATTTAGGAACGACATGAACATGCTGCGTAGGTAGCTGTTTATCAGTAAATATCTCCACTGAGATGAAGAAAAGCAGTAGCTTAATAAATTAAGTACTCCCTGTATGGATACTGTACTGGTAACACCCCAAAAGAATCTGGATTGTGGTGAGGGAACAGAGACAAAAGCTCATTTAGGACCTGCACTTACGAAGTGGGTAGGCATCTGTATATCAGGGAGTAAACCTTCTGAGAATAAAAACAGCTGGAGCTTGTTAAGGTAATTACACAGGGGAAAGAATAATGTACTGGGAACTCCTTAGAAGAATCTGATTTGTGGTGAGGGGAGAGAGATAAAAGCTCATTTAGGAACGACATGTACATGCTGCGTAGGTAGCTGTTTATCAGTAAATATCTCCACTGAGATTAAGAAAAGCAGTAGCTTAATAAATTAAGTACTTCCTGGTATGGTTACTGTACTGGTAACTCCCAAAAGAATCTGGACGGTGGTGAGGGAACAGAGAAAAAAGCTCATTTAGGACCTGCACTTACGAAGGGGTAGGCAGCTGTATATCAGGGAGTAAACCTTCTGAGAATAAAAACAGCTGGAGCTTGTTAAGGTAATTACACAGGGGAAAGGATAATGTACTGGGAATTCCTCAGAAG
>NW_025956361.1:0-27984 GCF_023159225.1 Perognathus longimembris pacificus | reverse complement strand
AGCTGGAGCTTGTTAAGGTAATTACACAGTGGAAAGGATAATGTACTGGGAACTCCTCAGAAGAATCTCATTTGTGGTGAGAAGTGAGAGATAAAAGCTCATTTAGGAATGACATGAACATGCTGCGTATGTAGCTGTTTATCAGTAAATATCTCCACTGAGATTAAGAAAAGCAGTATCTTAATAAATTAAGTACTTCCTGGTATGGGTACTGTACTGGTAACTCCCCAAAAGAATCTGGATTGTGGTGAGGGAACAGAGAAAAAAGCTCATTTAGGACATGCACTTACGAAGGGGCAGGCAGCTGTATATCAGGGAGTAAACCATCTGAGAATAAAAAACAGCTGGAGCTTGTTAAGGTAATTACACAGGGGAAAGGATAATGTACTGGGAACTCCTCATAAGAATCTGATTTGTGGTGAGGGGAGAGAGATAAAAGCTCATTTAGGAACGACATGAACATGCTGCGTAGGTAGCTGTTTATCAGGAAATATCTCCACTGAGATTAAGAAAAGCAGTAGCTTAATAAAGTAAGTACTTCCTGGTATGGTTACTGTACTGGTAACTCCCCAAAAGAATCTGGATTGTGGTGAGGGAACAGAGAAAAAAGATCATTTAGGACCTGCACTTACGAAGGGGGTAGGCAGCTGTATATCAGGGAGTAAACCTTCTGAGAATAAAAACAGCTGGAGCTTGTTAAGGTAATTACACAGGGGAAAGGATAATGTTGTGGAACTCCTCAGAAGAATCTGATTTGTGGTGAGGGGAGAGAGATAAAAGCTCATTTAGGAACGACATGAACATGCTGCGTAGGTAGCTGTTTATCGTTAAATATCTCCACTGAGATTAAGAAAAGCAGTAGCTTAATAAATTAAGTACTTCCTGGTATGGTTACTGTACTGGTAACTCCCCAAAAGAATCTGGATTGTGGTGAGAGAACAGAGAAAAAAGCTCATTTAGGACCTGCACTTACGGAGGGGGTAGGCAGCTGTATATCATGGAGTAAACCTTCTGAGAATAAAAACAGCTGGAGCTTGTTAAGGTAATTACACAGGGGAAAGGATAATGTACTGGGAACTCCTCAGAAGAATCTGATTTTTGGTGAGGGGAGAGAGATAAAAGCTCATTTAGGAACGACATGAACATGCTGCGTACGTAGCTGTTTATCAGTAAATATCTCCACTGAGCTTAAGCAAAGCAGTAGCTTAAATAAATTAATTACTTCCTGGTATGGTTACTGTACTGGTAACTCCCCAAAAGAATCTGGATTGTGGTGAGGGAACAGAGAAAAAAGCTCATTTAGGACCTGCACTTACGAAGGGGGTAGGCAGCTGTATATCAGGGAGTAAACCTTCTGAGAATAAAAACAGCTGGAGCTTGTTAATGTAATTACACAGGGGAAAGGATAATGTACTGGGAACTCCTCAGAAGAATCTGATTTGTGGTGAGTGGAGAGAGATAAAAGCTCACTTAGGAACGACATGAACATGCTGCGTAGGTAGGTGTTTATCAGTAAATATCTCCACTGAGATTAAGAAAAGCAGTAGCTTAATAAATTAAGTACTTCCTGGTATGGTTACTGTACTGGTAACTCCCCAAAAGAATCTGGATTGTGGTGAGGGAACAGAGAAAAAAGCTCATTTAGGACCTGCACTTACCCAGGGGTTAGGCAGCTGTATATCAGGGAGTATAACTTCTGAGAATAAAAACAGCTGGAGCTTGTTAAGGTAATTAAACAGGGGAAAGGATAATGTACTGGGAACTCCTCAGAAGAATCTCATTTGTGGTGAGGGGAGAGAGATAAAAGCTCATTTATGAACGACATGAACATGCTGCGTAGGTAGCTGTTTATCAGTAAATATCTCCACTGAGATTAAGAAAAGCAGTAGCTTAATAAATTAAGTACTTCCGGGTATGGTTACTGTACTGGTAACTCCCCAAAAGAATCTGGATTGTGGTGACGGAACAGAGAAAAAAGCTCATTTAGGACCTGCACTTACGAAGGGGGTAGGCAGCTGTATATCAGGGAGTAAACCTTCTGAGAATAAAAACAGCTGGAGCTTGTTAAGGTAATTACACAGGGGAAAGGATAATGTACTGGGAACTCCTCAGAAGAATCTGATTTGTGGTGAGGGGAGAGAGATAAAAGCTCATTTAGGACCTGCACTTACGAAGAGGGTAGGCAGCTGTATATCAGGGAGTAAACCTTCTGAGAATAAAAACAGCTGGAGCTTGTTAAGGTAATTACACAGGGGAAAGGATAATGTACTGGGAACTCCTCAGAAGAATCTGATTGGTGGTGAGGGGAGAGAGATAAAAGCTCATTTAGGAACGACATGAACATGCTGCGTAGGTAGCTGTTTATCAGTAAATATCTCCACTGAGATTAAGAAAAGCAGTAGCTTAATAAATTAAGTACTTCCGGGTATGGTTACTCTACTGGTAACTCCCCAAAAGAATCTGGATTGTGGTGAGGGAACAGAGAAAAAAGCTCATTTAGGACCTGCACTTACGAAGGGGGTAGGCAGCTGTATATCAGGGAGTAAACCTCCTGAGAATAAAAACAGCTGGAGCTTGTTAAGTTACTTACACAGGGGAAAGGATAATGTACTGGGAACTCCTCAGAAGAATCTGATTTGTGGTGAGGGGAGAGAGATAAATGCTCATTTAGGAACGACATAAACCTGCTGCGTAGGTAGCTGTTTATCAGTAAATATCTCCACTGAGATTAACAAAAGCAGTAGCTTAATAAATTAAGTACTTCCTGGTATGGTTTCTGTACTGGTAACTCCCCAAAAGAATCTGGATTGTGGTGAAGGAACAGAGAAAAAAGCTCATTTAGGACCTGCACTTACGATGGGGGTAGGCAGCTGTATATCAGGGAGCAAACCTTCTGAGAATAAAAACAGCTGGAGCTTGTTAACGTAATTACACAGGGGAAAGGATAATGTACTGGGAATTCCTCAGAAGAATCTCATTTGTGGTGACGGGAGAGAGATAAAAGCTCATTTAGGAACGACATGAACCTGCTGCGTAGGTAGCTGTTTATCAGTAAATATCTCCACTGAGATTGAGAAAAGCAGTAGCTTAATAAATTAAGTACTTCCTGGTATGGTTACTGTACTGGTAACTGCCGAAAAGAATCTGGATTGTGGTGAGGGAACAGAGAAAAAAGCTCATTTAAGACCTGCACTTACGAAGGGGGTAGGCAGCTGTATATCAGGGAGTAAACATTCTGAGAATAAAACAGCTGGAACTTGTTAAGGTAATGAAACAGGGGAAAGGATAATGTACTGGGAACTCCTCAGAAGATTCTGATTTGTGGTGAGGGGAGAGAGATAAAAGCTCATTTAGGAACGACATGAACATGCTGCGTAGGTAGCTGTTTATCAGTAAATATCTCCACTGAGATTAGAAAAGCAGTAGCTTAATAAATTAAGTACTTCCTGGTATGGTTACTCTACTGGTAACTCCCCAAAAGAATCTGGATTGTGGTGAGGGAACAGAGAAAAAAGCTTATTTAGGACCTGCACTTACGAAGGGGGTAGGCAGCTGTATATCAGGGAGTAAAACTTCTGAGAATAAGAACAGCTGGAGCTTGTTAAGGTAATTACACAGGGGAAGGGATAATGTACTGGGAACTCCTCAGAAGAATCTCTTTTGTGGTGAGGGGAGAGAGACAAAAGCTCATTTAGGACCTGTACTTACGAAGGGGGTAGGCAGCTGTGTTTCTGTACTGGTAACTGCGTACGTAGCTGTTTATCAGTAAATATCTCCACTGAGATTAAGAAAAGCAGTAGCTTAATAAATTAAGTACTTCCGTGTATGGTTACTATACTGGTAACTCCCCAAAAGAATCTGGATTGTGGTGAGGGAACAGAGAAAAAAGCTCATTTAGGACCTGCACTTACGAAGGGGGTAGGCAGCTGTATATCAGGGAGCAAACCTTCTGAGAACAAAAACAGCTGGAGCTTGTTAACGTAATTACACAGGGGAAAGGATAATGTACTGGGAACTCCTCAGAAGAATCTCATTTGTGGTGACGGGAGAGAGATAAAAGCTCATTTAAGAACGACATGAATCTGCTGCGTAGGTAGCTGTTTATCAGTAAATATCTCCACTGAGATTGAGAAAAGCGGTAGCTTAATAAATTAAGTACTTCCTGGTATGGTTACTGTACTGGTAACTCCCGAAAAGAATCTGGATTGTGGTGAGGGAACAGAGAAAAAAGCTCATTTAAGACCTGCACTTACGAAGGGGGTAGGCAGCTGTATATCAGGGAGTAAACCTTCTGAGAATAAAAACAGCTGGAGCTTGTTAAGGTAATTAAACAGGGGAAAGGATAATGTACTGGGAACTCCTCAGAAGAATCTGATTTGTGGTGAGGGGAGAGAGATAAAAGCTCATTTAGGAACGACATGAACATGCTGCGTAGGTAGCTGTTTATCAGTAAATATCTCCACTGAGCTTAAGCAAAGCAGTAGCTTAAATAAATTAATTACTTCCTGGTATGGTTACTGTACTGGTAACTCCCCAAAAGAATCTGGATTGTGGTGAGGGAACAGAGAAAAAAGCTCATTTAGGACCTGCACTTACGAAGGGGGTAGGCAGCTGTATGTCAGGGAGTAAACCTTCTGAGAATAAAAACAGCTGGAGCTTGTTAATGTAATTACACAGGGGAAAGGATAATGTACTGGGAACTCCTCAGAAGAATCTGATTTGTGGTGAGTGGAGAGAGATAAAAGCTCACTTAGGAACGACATGAACATGCTGCGTAGGTAGGTGTTTATCAGTAAATATCTCCACTGAGATTAAGAAAAGCAGTAGCTTAATAAATTAAGTACTTCCTGGTATGGTTACTGTACTGGTAACTCCCCAAAAGAATCTGGATTGTGGTGAGGGAACAGAGAAAAAAGCTCATTTAGGACCTGCACTTACCCAGGGGTTAGGCAGCTGTATATCAGGGAGTATAACTTCTGAGAATAAAAACAGCTGGAGCTTGTTAAGGTAATTAAACAGGGGAAAGGATAATGTACTGGGAACTCCTCAGAAGAATCTCATTTGTGGTGAGGGGAGAGAGATAAAAGCTCATTTATGAACGACATGAACATGCTGCGTAGGTAGCTGTTTATCAGTAAATATCTCCACTGAGATTAAGAAAAGCAGTAGCTTAATAAATTAAGTACTTCCGGGTATGGTTACTGTACTGGTAACTCCCCAAAAGAATCTGGATTGTGGTGACGGAACAGAGAAAAAAGCTCATTTAGGACCTGCACTTACGAAGGGGGTAGGCAGCTGTATATCAGGGAGTAAACCTTCTGAGAATAAAAACAGCTGGAGCTTGTTAAGGTAATTACACAGGGGAAAGGATAATGTACTGGGAACTCCTCAGAAGAATCTGATTTGTGGTGAGGGGAGAGAGATAAAAGCTCATTTAGGACCTGCACTTACGAAGGGGTTAGGCAGCTGTATATCAGGGAGTATACCTTCTGAAAATAAAAACAGCTGGAGCTTGTTAAGGTAATTACACAGTGGAAAGGATAATGTACTGGGAAGTTCTCAGAAGAATCTCATTTGTGGTGAGGGGAGAGAGATAAAAGCTCATTTAGGAACGACATGAACATGCTGGGTAGGTAGCTGTTTATCAGTAAATATCTCCACTGAGATTAAGAAAAGTAGTAGCTTAATAAATTAAGTACTTCCTGGTATGGTTACTGTACTAGTAACTCCCCAAAAGAATCTGGATTGTGGTGAGGGAACAGAGAAAAAAGCTCATTTAGGACATGCACTTACGAAGGGGGTAGGCAGCTGTATATCAGGGAGGAAACCTTCTGAGAATAAAAACAGCTGGAGCTTGTTAAGGTAATTACACAGGGGAAAGGATAATGTACTGGGAAAACCTCAGAAGAAACTGATTTGTGGTGAGGGGAGAGAGATAAAAGCTCATTTAGGAACGACATGAACATGCTGCGTAGGTAGCTGTTTATCAGTAAATATCTCCACTGAGATTAAGAAAAGCAGTAGCTTAATAAATTAAGTACTTCCGGGTATGGTTACTCTACTGGTAACTCCCCAAAAGAATCTGGATTGTGGTGAGGGAACAGAGAAAAAAGCTCATTTAGGACCTGCACTTACGAAGGGGGTAGGCAGCTGTATATCAGGGAGTAAACCTCCTGAGAATAAAAACAGCTGGAGCTTGTTAAGTTACTTACACAGGGGAAAGGATAATGTACTGGGAACTCCTCAGAAGAATCTGATTTGTGGTGAGGGGAGAGAGATAAATGCTCATTTAGGAACGACATAAACCTGCTGCGTAGGTAGCTGTTTATCAGTAAATATCTCCACTGAGATTAACAAAAGCAGTAGCTTAATAAATTAAGTACTTCCTGGTATGGTTTCTGTACTGGTAACTCCCCAAAAGAATCTGGATTGTGGTGAAGGAACAGAGAAAAAAGGTCATTTAGGACCTGCACTTACGATGGGGGTAGGCAGCTGTATATCAGGGAGCAAACCTTCTGAGAATAAAAACAGCTGGAGCTTGTTAACGTAATTACACAGGGGAAAGGATAATGTACTGGGAATTCCTCAGAAGAATCTCATTTGTGGTGACGGGAGAGAGATAAAAGCTCATTTAGGAACGACATGAACCTGCTGCGTAGGTAGCTGTTTATCAGTAAATATCTCCACTGAGATTGAGAAAAGCAGTAGCTTAATAAATTAAGTACTTCCTGGTATGGTTACTGTACTGGTAACTGCCGAAAAGAATCTGGATTGTGGTGAGGGAACAGAGAAAAAAGCTCATTTAAGACCTGCACTTACGAAGGGGGTAGGCAGCTGTATATCAGGGAGTAAACCTTCTGAGAATAAAAACAGCTGGAACTTGTTAAGGTAATGAAACAGGGGAAAGGATAATGTACTGGGAACTCCTCAGAAGATTCTGATTTGTGGTGAGGGGAGAGAGATAAAAGCTCATTTAGGAACGACATGAACATGCTGGGTAGGTAGCTGTTTATCAGTAAATATCTCCACTGAGATTAAGAAAAGTAGTAGCTTAATAAATTAAGTACTTCCTGGTATGGTTACTGTACTAGTAACTCCCCAAAAGAATCTGGATTGTGGTGAGGGAACAGAGAAAAAAGCTCATTTAGGACATGCACTTACGAAGGGGGTAGGCAGCTGTATATCAGGGAGGAAACCTTCTGAGAATAAGAACAGCTGGAGCTTGTTAAGGTAATTACACAGGGGAAGGGATAATGTACTGGGAACTCCTCAGAAGAATCTCTTTTGTGGTGAGGGGAGAGAGACAAAAGCTCATTTAGGACCTGTACTTACGAAGGGGGTAGGCAGCTGTGTTTCTGTACTGGTAACTGCGTACGTAGCTGTTTATCAGTAAATATCTCCACTGAGATTAAGAAAAGCAGTAGCTTAATAAATTAAGTACTTCCGTGTATGGTTACTATACTGGTAACTCCCCAAAAGAATCTGGATTGTGGTGAGGGAACAGAGAAAAAAGCTCATTTAGGACCTGCACTTACGAAGGGGGTAGGCAGCTGTATATCAGGGAGCAAACCTTCTGAGAACAAAAACAGCTGGAGCTTGTTAACGTAATTACACAAGGGAAAGGATAATGTACTGGGAACTCCTCAGAAGAATCTCATTTGTGGTGACGGGAGAGAGATAAAAGCTCATTTAAGAACGACATGAATCTGCTGCGTAGGTAGCTGTTTATCAGTAAATATCTCCACTGAGATTGAGAAAAGCGGTAGCTTAATAAATTAAGTACTTCCTGGTATGGTTACTGTACTGGTAACTCCCGAAAAGAATCTGGATTGTGGTGAGGGAACAGAGAAAAAAGCTCATTTAAGACCTGCACTTACGAAGGGGGTAGGCAGCTGTATATCAGGGAGTAAACCTTCTGAGAATAAAAACAGCTGGAGCTTGTTAAGGTAATTAAACAGGGGAAAGGATAATGTACTGGGAACTCCTCAGAAGAATCTGATTTGTGGTGAGGGGAGAGAGATAAAAGCTCATTTAGGAACGACATGAACATGCTGCGTAGGTAGCTGTTTATCAGTAAATATCTCCACTGAGATTAAGAAAAGCAGTAGCTTAATAAGTTAAGTACTTCCTGGTATGGTTACTCTACTGGTAACTCCCCAAAAGAATCTGGATTGTGGTGAGGGAACAGAGAAAAAAGCTCATTTAGGACCTGCACTTACGAAGGGGGTAGGCAGCTGTATATCAGGGAGTTGAACTTCTGAGAATAAGAACAGCTGGAGCTTGTTAAGGTAATTACACAGGGGAAGGGATAATGTACTGGGAACTCCTCAGAAGAATCTCATTTGTGGTGAGGGGAGAGAGACAAAAGCTCATTTAGGAACGACATGAACATGCTGCATACGTACCTGTTTATCAGTAAATATCTCCACTGAGATTAAGAAAAGCAGTAGCTTAATAAATTAAGTACTTCCTGGTATGGTTACTGTACTGGTAACTCCCCAGAAGAATCTGGATTGTGCTGAGGGAACAGAGAAAAAAGCTCATTTAGGACCTGAACTTACGAAGGGGTTAGGCAGCTGTATATCAGGGAGTAAACCTTCTGAGAATAAAAACAGCTGGAGCTTGTTAAGGTAATTACACAGGGGAAAGGATAATGTACTGGGAACTCCTCCGAAGAATCGGATTTGTGGTGAGGGGATAGAGATAAAAGCAGATTTAGGAACGACATGAACGTGCTGCGTAGGTAGCTGTTTATCAGTAAATATCTCCACTGAGATAAAGAAAAGCAGTAGCTTCATAAATTAAGTACTTCCTGGTATGGTTACTGTACTGGTAACTCCCCAAAAGAATCTGGATTGTGGTGAGGGAACAGAAAAAAAAGCTCATTTAGGACCTGCACTTACGAAGGGGGTAGGCAGCTGTATATCAGGGAGTAAACCTTCTGAGAATAAAAACAGCTGGAGCTTGTTAAGGTAATTACACAGGGGAAAGGATAATGTACTGGGAACTCGTCAGAAGAATCTGATTTGTGGTGAGTGGAGAGAGATAAAAGCTCATTTAGGAACTACATGAACATACTTCGTAGGTAGCTTTTTATCAGTAAATATCTCCACTGAGATTAAGAAAAGCAGTAGTTTAATAAATTAAGTACTTCCTGGTATGGTTACTGTACTGGTAACTCCCCAAAGGAATCTGGATTGTGGTGAGGGAACAGAGAAAAAAGCTCATTTAGGACCTGCACTTATGAAGGGGGTAGGCAGCAGTATATCAGGGAGTAAACCTTCTGAGAATAAAAACAGCTGGAGCTTGTTAAGGTAATTACACAGTGGAAAGTATAATGTACTGGGAACTCCTCAGAAGAATCTGATTTGTGGTGAGGGGAGAGAGATAAAAGCTCATTTAGGAACGACATGAACATGCTGCGTAGGTAGCTGTTTATCAGTAAATATCTCCACTGAGATTAAGAAAAGCAGTAGCTTAATAAATTAAGTACTTCCTGGTATGGTTACTGTACTGCTAACTCCCCAAAAGAATCTGGATTGTGGCGAGGGAACAGAGAAAAAAGCTCATTTAGGACCTTCACTTACGAAGGGGGTAGGCAGCTGTATATCAGGGAGTAAACCTTCTGTGAATAAAAACAGCTGGAGCTTGTTAAGGTAATTACACAGGGGAAAGGATAATGTACTGGGAACTCCTCAGAAGAATCTGATTTGTGGTGAGGGGAGAGAGATAAAAGCACATTTAGGACCCGCACTTACGAAGGGGTAGGCAGCTGTATATCAGTGAGTATACCTTCTGAGAATAAAAACAGCGGGAGCTTGTTAAGGTAATTACACAGGGAAAAGGATAATGTACTGGGAACTACTCAGAAGAATCTCATTTGTGGTGAGGGGAGAGAGATAAAAGCTCATTTAGGAACGACATGAACATGCTGCGTAGGTAGCTGTTTATCAGTAAATATCTCCACTGAGATTAAGAAAAGCAGTAGCTTAATAAATTAAGTACTTCCTGGTATGGTTACTATACTGGTAACTCCCCAAAAGAATCTGGATTGTGGTGAGGGAACAGAGAAAAAAGCTCATTTAGGACATGCACTTTCGAAGGGGGTAGGCAGCTGTATATCAGGGAGTAAACCTTCTGAGAATAAAAACAGCTGGAGCTTGTTAAGGTAATTACACAGGGGAAAGGATAATGTACTCGGAACTCCTCAGAGGAATCTGATTTGTGGTGAGGGGAGAGAGATAAAAGCTCATTTAGGATCGACATAAACATGCTGCGTAGGTAGCTGTTTATCAGTAAATATCTCCACTGAGATTAAGAAAAGCAGTAGCTCAATAAATTAACTACTTCCTGGTATGGTTACTGTACTGGTAACTCCCCAAAAGAATCTGGATTGTGGTGAGGGAACAGATAATAAAGCTCATTTAGGACATGCACTTACGAAGGGGGTAGGCAGCTGTATGTCAGGGAGTAAACCTTCTGAGAATAAAAACAGCTGGAGCTTGTTAAGTTAATTACACAGGGGAAAGGATAATGTACTGGGAACTCCTCAGAAGAATCTGATTTGTGGTGAGGGGAGAGAGATAAAAGCTCATTTAGGAACGACATGAACATGCTGCGTAGGTAGCTGTTTATCAGTAAATATCTCCACTGAGATTAAGAAAAGCAGTAGCTTAATAAATTAAGTACTTCCTGGTATGGTAACTGTACTGGTAACTCCCCAAAAGATTCTGGATTGTGGTGAAGGAACAGAGAAAAAAGCTCATTTAGGACCTACACTTAAGAAGGGGGTAGGCAGCAGTATATCAGGGAGTAAACTTTCTGAGAATAAAAAGAGCTGGAGCTTGTTAAGGTAATTACACAGGGGAAAGGATAATGTACTGGGAACTCCTCAGAAGAATCTGATTTGTGGTGAGGGGAGAGAGATAAAAGCTCATTTAGGACCTGCACTTACGAAGGGGTTAGGCAGCTGTATATCAGGGAGTATACCTTCTGAAAATAAAAACAGCTGGAGCTTGTTAAGGTAATTACACAGTGGAAAGGATAATGTACTGGGAAGTTCTCAGAAGAATCTCATTTGTGGTGAGGGGAGAGAGATAAAAGCTCATTTAGGAACGACATGAACATGCTGGGTAGGTAGCTGTTTATCAGTAAATATCTCCACTGAGATTAAGAAAAGTAGTAGCTTAATAAATTAAGTACTTCCTGGTATGGTTACTGTACTAGTAACTCCCCAAAAGAATCTGGATTGTGGTGAGGGAACAGAGAAAAAAGCTCATTTAGGACATGCACTTACGAAGGGGGTAGGCAGCTGTATATCAGGGAGGAAACCTTCTGAGAATAAAAACAGCTGGAGCTTGTTAAGGTAATTACACAGGGGAAAGGATAATGTACTGGGAAAACCTCAGAAGAAACTGATTTGTGGTGAGGGGAGAGAGATAAAAGCTCATTTAGGAACGACATGAACATGCTGCGTAGGTAGCTGTTTATCAGTAAATATCTCCACTGAGATTAAGAAAAGCAGTAGCTTAATAAATTAAGTACTTCCGGGTATGGTTACTCTACTGGTAACTCCCCAAAAGAATCTGGATTGTGGTGAGGGAACAGAGAAAAAAGCTCATTTAGGACCTGCACTTACGAAGGGGGTAGGCAGCTGTATATCAGGGAGTAAACCTCCTGAGAATAAAAACAGCTGGAGCTTGTTAAGTTACTTACACAGGGGAAAGGATAATGTACTGGGAACTCCTCAGAAGAATCTGATTTGTGGTGAGGGGAGAGAGATAAATGCTCATTTAGGAACGACATAAACCTGCTGCGTAGGTAGCTGTTTATCAGTAAATATCTCCACTGAGATTAACAAAAGCAGTAGCTTAATAAATTAAGTACTTCCTGGTATGGTTTCTGTACTGGTAACTCCCCAAAAGAATCTGGATTGTGGTGAAGGAACAGAGAAAAAAGGTCATTTAGGACCTGCACTTACGATGGGGGTAGGCAGCTGTATATCAGGGAGCAAACCTTCTGAGAATAAAAACAGCTGGAGCTTGTTAACGTAATTACACAGGGGAAAGGATAATGTACTGGGAATTCCTCAGAAGAATCTCATTTGTGGTGACGGGAGAGAGATAAAAGCTCATTTAGGAACGACATGAACCTGCTGCGTAGGTAGCTGTTTATCAGTAAATATCTCCACTGAGATTGAGAAAAGCAGTAGCTTAATAAATTAAGTACTTCCTGGTATGGTTACTGTACTGGTAACTGCCGAAAAGAATCTGGATTGTGGTGAGGGAACAGAGAAAAAAGCTCATTTAAGACCTGCACTTACGAAGGGGGTAGGCAGCTGTATATCAGGGAGTAAACCTTCTGAGAATAAAAACAGCTGGAACTTGTTAAGGTAATGAAACAGGGGAAAGGATAATGTACTGGGAACTCCTCAGAAGATTCTGATTTGTGGTGAGGGGAGAGAGATAAAAGCTCATTTAGGAACGACATGAACATGCTGGGTAGGTAGCTGTTTATCAGTAAATATCTCCACTGAGATTAAGAAAAGTAGTAGCTTAATAAATTAAGTACTTCCTGGTATGGTTACTGTACTAGTAACTCCCCAAAAGAATCTGGATTGTGGTGAGGGAACAGAGAAAAAAGCTCATTTAGGACATGCACTTACGAAGGGGGTAGGCAGCTGTATATCAGGGAGGAAACCTTCTGAGAATAAGAACAGCTGGAGCTTGTTAAGGTAATTACACAGGGGAAGGGATAATGTACTGGGAACTCCTCAGAAGAATCTCTTTTGTGGTGAGGGGAGAGAGACAAAAGCTCATTTAGGACCTGTACTTACGAAGGGGGTAGGCAGCTGTGTTTCTGTACTGGTAACTGCGTACGTAGCTGTTTATCAGTAAATATCTCCACTGAGATTAAGAAAAGCAGTAGCTTAATAAATTAAGTACTTCCGTGTATGGTTACTATACTGGTAACTCCCCAAAAGAATCTGGATTGTGGTGAGGGAACAGAGAAAAAAGCTCATTTAGGACCTGCACTTACGAAGGGGGTAGGCAGCTGTATATCAGGGAGCAAACCTTCTGAGAACAAAAACAGCTGGAGCTTGTTAACGTAATTACACAAGGGAAAGGATAATGTACTGGGAACTCCTCAGAAGAATCTCATTTGTGGTGACGGGAGAGAGATAAAAGCTCATTTAAGAACGACATGAATCTGCTGCGTAGGTAGCTGTTTATCAGTAAATATCTCCACTGAGATTGAGAAAAGCGGTAGCTTAATAAATTAAGTACTTCCTGGTATGGTTACTGTACTGGTAACTCCCGAAAAGAATCTGGATTGTGGTGAGGGAACAGAGAAAAAAGCTCATTTAAGACCTGCACTTACGAAGGGGGTAGGCAGCTGTATATCAGGGAGTAAACCTTCTGAGAATAAAAACAGCTGGAGCTTGTTAAGGTAATTAAACAGGGGAAAGGATAATGTACTGGGAACTCCTCAGAAGAATCTGATTTGTGGTGAGGGGAGAGAGATAAAAGCTCATTTAGGAACGAAATGAACATGCTGCGTAGGTAGCTGTTTATCAGTAAATATCTCCACTGAGATTAAGAAAAGCAGTAGCTTAATAAATTAAGTACTTCCTGGTATGGTTACTCTACTGGTAACTCCCCAAAAGAATCTGGATTGTGGTGAGGGAACAGAGAAAAAAGCTCATTTAGGACCTGCACTTACGAAGGGGGTAGGCAGCTGTATATCAGGGAGTTGAACTTCTGAGAATAAGAACAGCTGGAGCTTGTTAAGGTAATTACACAGGGGAAGGGATAATGTACTGGGAACTCCTCAGAAGAATCTCATTTGTGGTGAGGGGAGAGAGACAAAAGCTCATTTAGGAACGACATGAACATGCTGCATACGTACCTGTTTATCAGTAAATATCTCCACTGAGATTAAGAAAAGCAGTAGCTTAATAAATTAAGTACTTCCTGGTATGGTTACTGTACTGGTAACTCCCCAGAAGAATCTGGATTGTGCTGAGGGAACAGAGAAAAAAGCTCATTTAGGACCTGAACTTACGAAGGGGTTAGGCAGCTGTATATCAGGGAGTAAACCTTCTGAGAATAAAAACAGCTGGAGCTTGTTAAGGTAATTACACAGGGGAAAGGATAATGTACTGGGAACTCCTCCGAAGAATCGGATTTGTGGTGAGGGGATAGAGATAAAAGCAGATTTAGGAACGACATGAACATGCTGCGTAGGTAGCTGTTTATCAGTAAATATCTCCACTGAGATTAAGAAAAGCAGTAGCTTCATAAATTAAGTACTTCCTGGTATGGTTACTGTACTGGTAACTCCCCAAAAGAATCTGGATTGTGGTGAGGGAACAGAAAAAAAAGCTCATTTAGGACCTGCACTTACGAAGGGGGTAGGCAGCTGTATATCAGGGAGTAAACCTTCTGAGAATAAAAACAGCTGGAGCTTGTTAAGGTAATTACACAGGGGAAAGGATAATGTACTGGGAACTCGTCAGAAGAATCTGATTTGTGGTGAGTGGAGAGAGATAAAAGCTCATTTAGGAACTACATGAACATACTTCGTAGGTAGCTTTTTATCAGTAAATATCTCCACTGAGATTAAGAAAAGCAGTAGTTTAATAAATTAAGTACTTCCTGGTATGGTTACTGTACTGGTAACTCCCCAAAGGAATCTGGATTGTGGTGAGGGAACAGAGAAAAAAGCTCATTTAGGACCTGCACTTATGAAGGGGGTAGGCAGCAGTATATCAGGGAGTAAACCTTCTGAGAATAAAAACAGCTGGAGCTTGTTAAGGTAATTACACAGTGGAAAGTATAATGTACTGGGAACTCCTCAGAAGAATCTGATTTGTGGTGAGGGGAGAGAGATAAAAGCTCATTTAGGAACGACATGAACATGCTGCGTAGGTAGCTGTTTATCAGTAAATATCTCCACTGAGATTAAGAAAAGCAGTAGCTTAATAAATTAAGTACTTCCTGGTATGGTTACTGTACTGCTAACTCCCCAAAAGAATCTGGATTGTGGCGAGGGAACAGAGAAAAAAGCTCATTTAGGACCTTCACTTACGAAGGGGGTAGGCAGCTGTATATCAGGGAGTAAACCTTCTGTGAATAAAAACAGCTGGAGCTTGTTAAGGTAATTACACAGGGGAAAGGATAATGTACTGGGAACTCCTCAGAAGAATCTGATTTGTAGTGAGGGGAGAGAGATAAAAGCACATTTAGGACCCGCACTTACGAAGGGGTAGGCAGCTGTATATCAGGGAGTATACCTTCTGAGAATAAAAACAGCGGGAGCTTGTTAAGGTAATTACACAGGGAAAAGGATAATGTACTGGGAACTACTCAGAAGAATCTCATTTGTGGTGAGGGGAGAGAGATAAAAGCTCATTTAGGAACGACATGAACATGCTGCGTAGGTAGCTGTTTATCAGTAAATATCTCCACTGAGATTAAGAAAAGCAGTAGCTTAATAAATTAAGTACTTCCTGGTATGGTTACTATACTGGTAACTCCCCAAAAGAATCTGGATTGTGGTGAGGGAACAGAGAAAAAAGCTCATTTAGGACATGCACTTTCGAAGGGGGTAGGCAGCTGTATATCAGGGAGTAAACCTTCTGAGAATAAAAACAGCTGGAGCTTGTTAAGGTAATTACACAGGGGAAAGGATAATGTACTCGGAACTCCTCAGAGGAATCTGATTTGTGGTGAGGGGAGAGAGATAAAAGCTCATTTAGGATCGACATAAACATGCTGCGTAGGTAGCTGTTTATCAGTAAATATCTCCACTGAGATTAAGAAAAGCAGTAGCTCAATAAATTAACTACTTCCTGGTATGGTTACTGTACTGGTAACTCCCCAAAAGAATCTGGATTGTGGTGAGGGAACAGATAATAAAGCTCATTTAGGACATGCACTTACGAAGGGGGTAGGCAGTTGTATGTCAGGGAGTAAACCTTCTGAGAATAAAAACAGCTGGAGCTTGTTAAGTTAATTACACAGGGGAAAGGATAATGTACTGGGAACTCCTCAGAAGAATCTGATTTGTGGTGAGGGGAGAGAGATAAAAGCTCATTTAGGAACGACATGAACATGCTGCGTAGGTAGCTGTTTATCAGTAAATATCTCCACTGAGATTAAGAAAAGCAGTAGCTTAATAAATTAAGTACTTCCTGGTATGGTTACTGTACTGGTAACTCCCCAAAAGATTCTGGATTGTGGTGAAGGAACAGAGAAAAAAGCTCATTTAGGACCTACACTTAAGAAGGGGGTAGGCAGCAGTATATCAGGGAGTAAACTTTCTGAGAATAAAAAGAGCTGGAGCTTGTTAAGGTAATTACACAGGGGAAAGGATAATGTACTGGGAACTCCTCAGAAGAATCTGATTTGTGGTGAGGGGAGAGAGATAAAAGCTCATTTAGGAACGACATGAACATGCTGCGTAATTAGCTGTTTATCAGTTAATATCTCCACTGAGATTAAGAAAAGCAGTAGCTTAATAAATTAAGTACTTCCTGGTATGGTTACTGTACTGGTAACTCCCCAAAAGAATCTGGATTGTGGTGAGGAAACAGAGAAAAAAGCTCATTTAGGACCTGCACTTACGAAGGGGGTAGGCAGCTGTATATCAGGGAGTAAACCTTCTGAAAATAAAAACAGCTGGAGCTTGTTAAGGTAATTACACAGGGGAAAGGATAATGTACTGGGAACTCCTCAGAAGAATCTGATTTGTGGTGAGGGGAGAGAGATAAAAGCTCATTTAGGAACGACATGAACTTGCTGCGTACGTAGCTGTTTATCAGTAAATATCTCCACTGAGATTAAGAAAAGCAGTAGCTTAATAAATTAAGGACTTCCTGGTATGGTTACTGTACTGGTAACTCCCCAAAAGAATCTGGATTGTGGTGAGGGAACAGAGAAAAAAGCTCATTTAGGACCTGCACTTACGAAGGGGGTAGGCAGCTGTATATCAGGGAGTAAAACTTCTGATAATAAAAACAGCTGGAGCTTGTTAGGGTAATTACACAGGGGAAAGGATAATGTACTGGGAACTCCTCAGAAGAATCTGATTTGTGGTGAGGGGAGAGAGATAAAAGCTCATTTAGGACCGACATGAACATGCTGCATACGTAGCTGTTTATCAGTAAATATCTCCACTGAGATTAAGAAAAGCAGTAGCTTAATAAATTAAGTACTTCCTAGTATGGTTACTGTACTGGTAACTCCCCAAATGAATCGGATTGTGGTGAGGGAACAGAGAAAAAAGCTCATTTAGGACCAGCACTTACGAAGGGGCTAGGCAGCTGTATATCAGGGAGTAAACCTTCTGAGTATAAAAATAGCTGGAGCTTGTTAAGGTAATTACACAGGGGAAAGGATAATGTACTGGGAACTCCTCAGAATAATCTGATTTGTGGTGAGCGGAGAGAGTTAAAACTCATTTAGGAACGACAGGAATATGCTGCGTAGGTAGCTCTTTAATATTAAATATCTCCACTGAGATTAAGAAAAGCAGTAGCTTAATAAATTAAGTACTTCCTGGTATGGTTACTGTACTGGTAACTCCCCAAAAGAATCTGGATTGTGGTGAAGGAACAGAGAAAAAAGCTCATTTAGGACCTGCACTTAAGAAGGGGGTAGGCAGCAGTATATCAGGGCGTAAACGTTCTGAGAATAAAAAGAGCTGGAGCTTGTTAAGGTAATTACACAGGGGAAAGGATAATGTACTGGGAACTCCTCAGAAGAATCTGATTTGTGGTGAGGGGAGAGAGATAAAAGCTCATTTAGGAACGACATGAACATGTTGCATAATTAGCTGTTTATCAGTTAATATCTCCACTGAGATTAAGAAAAGCAGTAGCTTAATAAATTAAGTACTTCCTGGTATGGTTACTGTACTGGTAACTCCCCAAAAGAATCTGGATTGTGGTGAGGGAACAGAGAAAAAACCTCATTTAGGACCTGGACTTACGAAGGGGGTAGGCAGCTGTATATCAGGGAGTAAACCTTCTGAAAATAAAAACAGCTGGAGCTTGTTAAGGTAATTACACAGGGGAAAGGATAATGTACTGGGAACTCCTCAGAAGAATCTGATTTGTGGTGAGGGGAGAGAGATAAAAGCTCATTTAGGAACGACATGAACTTGCTGCGTACGTGGCTGTTTATCAGTAAATATCTCCACTGAGATTAAGAAAAGCAGTAGCTTAATAAATTAAGTACTTCCTGGTATGGTTACTGTACTGGTAACTCCCCAAAAGAATTTGGATTGTGGTGAGGGAACAGAGAAAAAAGCTCATTTAGGACCTGCACTTACGAAGGGGGTAGGCAGCTGTATATCAGGGAGTAAACCTTCTGAGAATAAAAACAGCTGGAGCTTGTTAGGGTAATTACACAGGGGAAAGGATAATGTATTGGGAACTCCTCAGAAGAATCTGATTTGTGGTATGGGGAGAGAGATAAAAGCTCATTTAGGAACGACATGAACATGCTGCATACGTAGCTGTTTATCAGTAAATATCTCCACTGAGATTAAGAAAAGCAGTAGCTTAATAAATTAAGTACTTCCTGGTATGGTTACTGTACTGGTAACTCCCCAAATGAATCGGATTGTGGTGAGAGAACAGAGAAAAAAGCTCATTTAGGATCAGCACTTACGAAGGGGCTAGGCAGCTGTATATCAGGGAGTAAACCTTCTGAGAATAAAAATAGCTGGAGCTTGTTAAGGTAATTACACAGGGGAAAGGATAATGTACTGGGAACTCCTCAGAAGAATCTGATTTGTGGTGAGCGGAGAGAGATAAAACTCATTTAGGAACGACCTGAACATGCTGCGTAGGTAGCTGTTTATCAGTAAATATCTCCACTGAGATTAAGAAAAGCAGTAGCTTAATAAATTAAGTACTTCCTGGTATGGTTACTGTACTGGTAACTCCCCAAATGAATCGGATTGTGGTGAGAGAACAGAGAAAAAATCTCATTTAGGATCAGCACTTACGAAGGGGCTAGGCAGCTGTATATCAGTGAGTAAACCTTCTGAGAATAAAAACAGCTGGAGATTGTTAAGGGAATTACACAGGGGAAAGGATAATGTACTGGGAACTCCTCAGAAGAATCTGATTTGTGGTGAGGGGAGAGAGATAAAAGCTCATTTAGGAACGACATGAACTTGCTTCGTACGTAGCTGTTTATCAGTAAATATCTCCACTGAGATTAAGAAAAGCAGTAGCTTAATAAATTAAGTACTTCCTGGTATGGTTACTGTACTGGTAACTCCCCAAAAGAATCTGGATTGTGGTGAGGGAACAGAGAAAAAAGCTCATTTAGGACCTGCACTCACGAAGGGGGTAGGCAGCTGTATATCAGGGAGTAAACCTTCTGAGAATAAAAACAGCTGGAGCTTGTTAGGGTAATTACACAGTGGAAAGGATAATGTACTGGGAACTCCTCAGAAGAATCTGATTTACGGTGAGGGGAGAGAGATAAAAGCTCATTTAGGAACGACATGAACATGCTGCATACGTAGCTGTTTATCAGTAAATATCTCCACTGAGATTAAGAAAAGCAGTAGCTTAATAAATTAAGTACTTCCTGGTATGGTTACTGTACTGGTAACTCCCCAAATGAATCGGATTGTGGTGAGGGAACAGAGAAAAAAGCTCATTTAGGACCAGCACATACGAAGGGGCTAGGCAGCTGTATATCAGGGAGTAAACCTTCTGAGAATAAAAATAGCTGGAGCTTGTTAAGGTAATTACACAGGGGAAAGGATAATGTACTGGGAACTCCTCAGAAGAATCTGATTTGTGGTGAGCGGAGAGAGATAAAACTCATTTAGCAACGACAGGAACATGCTGCGTAGGTAGCTGTTTAATAGTAAATATCTCCACTGAGATTAAGAAAAGCAGTAGCTTAATAAATTAAGTACTTCCTGGTATGGTTACAGTACTGGTAACTCCCCAAAAGAATCTGGATTGTGGTGAGGGAACAGAAAAAAGCTGATTTAGGACCTGCACTTACGAAGGGGGTAGGCAGCTGTATATCAGGGAGTAAACCTTCTGAGAATAAAAACAGCTGGAGCTTTTTAAGGTAATTACACAGGGGAAAGGATAATGTACTGGGAACTCCTCAGAAGAATCTGATTTGTGGTGAGGGGAGAGAGATAAAAGCTCATTTAGGAACGACATGAACATGCTGCGTAATTAGCTGTTTATCAGTTAATATCTCCACTGAGATTAAGAAAAGCAGTAGCTTAATAAATTAAGTACTTCCTGGTATGGTTACTGTACTGGTAACTCCCCAAAAGAATCTGGATTGTGGTGAGGGAACAGAGAAAAAAGCTCATTTAGGACCTGCACTTACGAAGGGGGTAGGCAGCTGTATATCAGGGAGTAAACCTTCTGAAAATAAAAACAGCTGGAGCTTGTTAAGGTAATTACACAGGGGAAAGGATAATGTACTGGGAACTCCTCAGAAGAATCTGATTTGTGGTGAGGGGAGAGAGATAAAAGCTCATTTACGAACGACATGAACTTGCTGCGTACGTAGCTGTTTATCAGTAAATATCTCCACTGAGATTAAGAAAAGCAGTAGCTTAATAAATTAAGTACTTCCTGGTATGGTTACTGTACTGGTAACTCCCCAAAACAATCTGGATTATGGTGAGGGAACAGAGAAAAAAGCTCATTTAGGACCTGCACTCACGAAGGGGGTAGGCAGCTGTATATCAGGGAGTAAACCTTCTGAGAATAAAAACAGCTGGAGCTTGTTAGGGTAATTACACAGGGGAAAGGATAATGTACTGGGAACTCCTCAGAAGAATCTGATTTGTGGTGAGGGGAGAGAGATAAAAGCTCATTTAGGAACGACATGAACATGCTGCATACGTAGCTGTTTATCAGTAAATATCTCCACTGAGATTAAGAAAAGCAGTAGCTTAATAAATTAAGTACTTCCTGGTATGGTTACTGTACTGGTAACTCCCCAAATGAATCGGATTGTGGTGAGGGAACAGAGAAAAAAGCTCATTTAGGACCTGCACTTACGAAGGGGCTAGGCAGCTGTGTATCAGGGAGTAAACCTTCTGAGAATAAAAATAGCTGGAGCTTGTTAAGGTAAATACACAGGGGAAAGGATAATGTACTGGGAACTCCTCAGAAGAATCTGATTTGTGGTGAGCGGAGAGAGATAAAACTCATTTAGCAACGACAGGAACATGCTGCGTAGGTAGCTGTTTAATAGTAAATATCTCCACTGAGATTAAGAAAAGCAGTAGCTTAATAAATTAAGTACTTCCTGGTATGGGTACTGTACTGGTAACTCCCCAAAAGAATCTGGATTGTGGTGAGGGAACAGAAAAAAGCTGATTTAGGACCTGCACTTACGAAGGGGGTAGGCAGCTGTATATCAGGGAGTAAACCTTCTGAGAATAGAAACAGCTGGAGATTGTTAAGGTAATTACACAGGGGAAAGGATAATGTACTGGGAACTCCTCAGAAGAATCTGATTTGTGGTGAGGGGAGAGAGATAAAAGCTCATTTAGGAACGACATGACCATGCTGCGTAGGTAGCTGTTTATCAGTAAATATCTCCACTGAGATTAAGAAAAGCAGTAGCTTAATAAATTAAGTACTTCCTGGTATGGTTACTGTACTGGTAACCCCCCAAAAGAATCTGGATTGTGGTGAGGGAACAGAGAAAAAAGCTAATTTAGGACCTGCACTTGCGAAGGGGGTAGGCAGCTGTATATCAGGGAGTAAACCTTCTGAGAATAAAAACAGCTGGAGCTTGTTAAGGTAATTACACAGGGGAAAGGATAATGTACTGGGAACTCCTCAGAAGAATCTGATTTGTGGTGAGGGGAGAGAGATAAAAGCTCATTTAGGAACGAAATGAACATGCTACGTAGGTAGCTGTTTATCAGTAAATATGTCCACTGAGATTAAGAAAAGCAGTAGCTTAATACATTACGTAGTTCCTGGTATGGTTACTGTACTGGTAACTCCCCAAAAGAATCTGGATTGTGGTGAGGGAACAGAGAAAAAACCTCATTTAGGACCTGCACTTACGAAGGGGGTAGGCAGCTGTATATCAGGGATTAAACCTTCTGAGAATAAAAACAGCTGGAGCTTGATAAGGTAATTACACAGGGGAAAGGATAATGTACTGGGAACTCCTCAGAACAATCTGATTTGTGGTGAGGGGAGAGAGATAAAAGCTCATTTAGGAACGACATGAACATTCTGCGTAGGTAGCTGTTTATCAGTAAATATCTCCACTGAGATTAAGAAAAGCAGTAGCTTAATAAATTAAGTACTTCCTGGTATGGTTACTGTACTGGTAACTCCCCAAAAGAATCTGGATTGTGGTGAGGGAACAGAGAAAAAAGCTCATTTAGGACCTGCACTTACGAAGGGGGTAGGCAGCTGTATATCAGGGAGTAAACCTACTGAGAATAAAAACAGCTGGAGCTTGTTAAGGTAATTACACAGGGGAAAGGATCATGTACTGGGAACTCCTCAGAAGAATCTGATTTGTGGTGAGGGGAGAGAGATAAAAGCTCATTTAGGAACGACATGAACATGCTGCGTAGGTAGCTGTTTATCAGTAAATATCTCCACTGAGATTAAGAAAAGCAGTAACTTAATAAATTAAGTACTTCCTGGTATGGTTAATTGTACTGGAAACTCCCCAAAAGAATCTGGATTGTGGTGAGGGAACAGAGAAAAAAGCTCATTTAGGACCTGCACTTACGAAGGGGGTAGGCAGCTGTATATCAGGGAGTAAACCTTCTGAGAATAAAAACAGCTGGAGCTTGTTAAGGTAATTACACAGGGGAAAGGATAATGTACTGGGAACTCCTCAGAAGAATCTGATTTGTGCTGAGGGGAGAGAGATAAAAGCTCATTTAGGAACGACATGAACATGCTGCGTAGGTAGCTGTTTATCAGTAAATATCTCCACTGAGATTAAGAAAAGCAGTAGCTTAATAAATTAAGTACTTCCTGGTATGGTTACTGTACTGGTAACTCCCCAAAAGAATCTGGATTGTGGTGAGGGAACAGAGAAAAAAGCTCATTTAGGACCTGCACTTACGAAGGGTTAGGCAGCTGTATATCAGGGATTAAACCTTCTGAGAATAAAAACAGCTGGAGCTTGTTAAGGTAATTACACAGGGGAAAGGATAATGTACTGGGAACTCCTCAGAAGAATCTGATTTTTGGTGAGGGGAGAGAGATAAAAGCTCATTTAGGAATGACATGAACATGCTGCGTAGGTAGCTGTTTATCAGTAAATATCTCCACTGAGATTAAGAAAAGCAGTAGGTTAATAAATTAAGTACTTCCTGGTATGGTTACTGTACTGGTAACTCCCCAAAAGAATCTGGATTGTGGTGAGGGAACAGAGAAAAAATCTCATTTAGGACCTGCACTTACGAAGGGGGTAGGCAGCTGTATATCAGGGAGTAAACCTTCTGAGAATAAAAACAGCTGGAGCTTGTTAAGGTAATTACACAGGGGAAAGGATAATGTACTGGGAACTCCTCAGAAAAATCTGATTTGTGGTGAGGGGAGAGAGGTAAAAGCTCATTTAGGAACGACATGAACATGCTGCGTAGGTAGCTGTTTATCAGTTAATATCTCCACTGAGATTAAGAAAAGCAGTAGCTTAATAAATTAAGTACTTCCTGGTATGGTTACTGTACTGGTAACTCCCCAAAAGAATCTGGATTGTGGTGAGGGAACAGAGAAAAAAGCTCATTTAGAACCTGCACTTACGAAGGGGGTAGGCAGCTGTATATCAGGGAGTAAACCTTCTGAGAATAAAAACAGCTGGAGTTTGTTAAGGAAATTCCTCACGGGAAAGGATAAAGTACTGGGAACTCCTAAGAAGAATCTGATTTGTGGTGAGGGGAGAGCGATAAAAGCTCATTTAGGAACGACATGAACATGCTGCGTACGTAGCTGTTTATCAGTAAATATCTCCACTGAGATTAAGAAAAGCAGTAGCTTAATAAATTAAGTACTTCCTGGTATGGTTACTGTACTGATAACTCCCCAAAAGAATCTGGATTGTGGTGAGGGAACAGAGAATAAAGCTCATTTAGGACCTGCACTTAGGAAGGGGGTAGGCAGCAGTATATCAAGGAGTAAACCTTCTGGGATTAAAAACTGCTAGAGCTTGTTAAAGTAATTACACAGGGGAAAGGATAATGTACTTGGAACTCCTCAGAAGAATCTGATTTGTGGTGAGGGGAGAGAGATAAAAGCTCATTTAGGATAGACATGAACATGCTGCGTAGGTAGCTGTTTATCAGTAAATATCTCCACTAAGACTAAGAAAAGCAGTAGCTTAATAAATTAAGTACTTCCTGGTATAGTTACTGTACTGGTAACTCCCCAAAAGAATCTGGATTATGGTGAGGGAACAGAGAAAAAAGCTCATTTATGACCTGCACTTACGAAGGGGGAAGGCAGCTGTATATCAGGGAGGAAACCTTCTGAGAATAAAAACAGCTGGAGCTTGTTAAGTTAATTACACAGGAGAAAGGATAATGTACTGGGACCTCCTCAGAAGATTCTGATTTGTGGTGAGGGAACAGAGAAAAAAGCTCATTTAGGACCTGCACTTACGAAAGGGGTAGGCAGCTGTATATCAGGGAGTAAACCTTCTGAGAATATAAACAGCTGGAGCTTGTTAAGGTAATTACACAGGGGAAAGGATAATGTACTGGGAACTCCTCAGAAGAATCTGATTTGTGGTGAGGGGAGAGAGATATAAGCTCATTTATGAACGACATGACCATGCTGCTTAGGTAGCTGTTTATCAGTAAATATCTCCACTGAGATTAAGAAAAGGAGTAGCTTAATAAATTATGTACTTCCTGGTATGGTTACTGTACTGGTAACTCCCCAAAAGAATCTGGATTGTGGTGAGGGAACAGAGAAAAAATCTCATTTAGGACCTGCACTTACGAAGGGGGTAGGCAGCTGTATATCAGGGAGTAAACCTTTTGAGAATAAAAACAGCTGGAGCTTGTTAAGGTAATTACACAGGGGAAAGGATAATGTACTGGGAACTCCTCAGAAAAATCTGATTTGTGGTGAGGGGAGAGAGGTAAAAGCTCATTTAGGAACGACATGAACATGCTGCGTAGGTAGCTGTTTATCAGTTAATATCTCCACTGAGATTAAGAAAAGCAGTAGCTTAATAAATTAAGTACTTCCTGGTATGGTTACTGTACTGGTAACTCCCCAAAAGAATCTGGATTGTGGTGAGGGAACAGAGAAAAAAGCTCATTTAGAACCTGCACTTACGAAGGGGGTAGGCAGCTGTATATCAGGGAGTAAACCTTCTGAGAATAAAAACAGCTGGAGTTTGTTAAGGAAATTCCTCACGGGAAAGGATAAAGTACTGGGAACTCCTAAGAAGAATCTGATTTGTGGTGAGGGGAGAGCGATAAAAGCTCATTTAGGAACGACATGAACATGCTGCGTACGTAGCTGTTTATCAGTAAATATCTCCACTGAGATTAAGAAAAGCAGTAGCTTAATAAATTAAGTACTTCCTGGTATGGTTACTGTACTGATAACTCCCCAAAAGAATCTGGATTGTGGTGAGGGAACAGAGAATAAAGCTCATTTAGGTCCTGCACTTAGGAAGGGGGTAGGCAGCTGTATATCAAGGAGTAAACCTTCTGGGATTAAAAACTGCTAGAGCTTGTTAAAGTAATTACACAGGGGAAAGGATAATGTACTTGGAACTCCTCATAAGAATCTGATTTGTGGTGAGGGGAGAGAGATAAAAGCTCATTTAAGAACGACATGAACATGCTGCGTAGGTAGCTGTTTATCAGTAAATATCTCCACTAAGACTAAGAAAAGCAGTAGCTTAATAAATTAAGTACTTCCTGGTATGGTTACTGTACTGGTAACTCCCCAAAAGAATCTGGATTGTGGTGAGGGAACAGAGAAAAAAGCTCATTTATGACCTGCACTTACGAAGGGGGTCGGCAGCTGTATATCAGGGAGGAAACCTTCTGAGAATAAAAACAGCTGGAGCTTGTTAAGTTAATTACACAGGGGAAAGGATAATGTACTGGGAACTCCTCAGAAGATTCTGATTTGTGGTGAGGGAACAGAGAAAAAAGCTCATTTAGGACCTGCACTTACGAAGGGGGTAGGCAGCTGTATATCAGGGAGTAAACCTTCGGAGAATAAAAACAGCTGGAGCTTGTTAAGGTAATTACACAAGGGAAATTATATAATACTGGGAACTCCTCAGAAGAATCTGATTTGTGGTGAGGGGAGAGAGATAAAAGCTCATTTAGGAACGACATGAACATGCTGCGTAGGTAGCTGTTTATCAGTAAATATCTCCACTGAGATTAAGAAAAGCAGTAGCTTAATAAATTAAGTACTTCCTGGTATGGTTACTGTACTGGTAACTCCCCAAAAGAATCTGGATTGTGGTGAGGGAACAGAGAAAAAAGCTCATTTAGGACCTGCACTTACGAAGGGGGTAGGCAGCTGTATATCAGGGAGTAAACCTTCGGAGAATAAAAACAGCTGGAGCTTGTTAAGGTAATTACACAAGGGAAATTATATAATACTGGGAACTCCTCAGAAGAATCTGATTTGTGGTGAGGGGAGAGAGATAAAACCTCATTTAGGAACGACATGAACATGCTGCGTAGGTAGCTGTTTATCAGTAAATATCTCCACTGAGATTAAGAAAAGCAGTAGCTTAATAAATTAAGTACTTCCTGGTATGGTTACTGTACTGGTAACTCCCCAAAAGAATCTGGATTGTGGTGAGGGAACAGAGAAAAAAGCTCATTTAGGACCTGCACTTTCGAAGGGGGTAGGCAGCTGTATATCAGGGAGTAAACCTTCTGAGAATAAAAACAGCTGGAGCTTGTTAAGGTAATTACACAGGGGAAATTATAAAGTACTGTGAACTCCTCAGAAGAATCTGATTTGTGGTGAGGGGAGAGAGATAAAAGCTCATTTAGGAACGATATGAACATACTGCGTAGGTAGCTGTTTATCAGTAAATATCTCCACTGAAATTAAGAAAAGCAGTAGCTTAATAAATTAAGTACTTCCTGGTATGGTTACTTTACTGGTAACTCCCCAAAAGAATCTGGATTGTGGTGAGGGAACAGAGAAAAAAGCTCATTTAGGACCTGCACTTACGAAGGGGGTAGGCAGCTGTATATCAGGGAGTAAACCTTCTGAGAATAAAAACAGCTGGAGCTTGTTAAGGTAATTACACAGGGGAAAGGATAATGTACTGGGAACTCCTCAGAAGAATCTGATTTGTGGTGAGGGGAGAGAGATAAAAGCTCATTTTGGAACGACATGAACATGCTGGGTAGGTAGCTGTTTATCAGTAAATATCTCCACTGAGATTAAGAAAAGCAGTAGCTTAATAAATTAAGTACTTCCTGGTATGGTTACTGTACAGGTAACTCCATAAAAGAATCTGGATTGTGGTGAGGGAACAGAGAAAAAAGCTCATTTAGGACCTGCACTGACGAAGGGGGTAGGCAGCTGTATATCAGGGAGTAAAACTTCTGAGAATAAAAACAGCTGGAGCTTGTTAAGGTAATTACACAGGGGAAATTATATAGTACTGGGAACGACTCAGAAGAATCTGATTTGTGGTGAGGGGAGAGAGATAAAAGCTCATTTATGAACGACATGAACATGCTGCGTAGGTAGCTGTTTATCAGTAAATATCTCCACTGAGATTAAGAAAAGCAGTAGCTTAATAAATTAAGTACTTCCTGGTATGGTTACTGTAGTGGTAACTCCCCAAAAGAATCTGGATTGTGGTGAGGGAACAGAGAAAAAAGCTCATTTAGGACCTGCACTTACGAAGGGGGTAGGTAGCTGTATATCAGGGAGTAAACCTTCTGCGAATAAAAACAGCTGGAGCTTGTTAAGGTAATTACACAGGG
>NW_025956360.1:0-37199 GCF_023159225.1 Perognathus longimembris pacificus | reverse complement strand
ATTGGGCTCAAACTTGAGCAGCTTTCCTGAAACAATTTAGACTTGACGAGCAACCAGCTGAGCTGAACTAGAGATCAGTTATCTCCAAACACCCACAATTGCTGATCTCCTTGACCTAGCCCAGTGGATTTATGGAAAAATGTAAGCTCCAGGCTAATGGTCACTCACCCTGGTTGGGGTTTCAAATCTGTCCTGGTGGATGGAAATAGAGCGCTCGGTCAGGAGAAGTTACCTCGGTGGTGTTAGCATTTCCCTAGGCTCAGGTTCCTTCCCCCTGCTAGCAGCCTGCACCTAGGAGAGCTGTAAGTCTGCCAGGACTCCCTTTAAAGGAGTTTGTTGTTCTGGATGAAGCTGTGACAACAGAGCTTTAACTGATTTTTAACATAGTCTCAACATAGGTCAATCTATCTTTAATAGGCTTATTGAATACTTTCTCCTCAGAGTCTGAGCCATCTGAGTCTTCCTTAATGTCTAGCTCAGTGGGTTCAGGTCTTGTTAATTTTCTCAGCTCTTCCCAGGCAGCAGCATACGCTCCCGGAGCTGGGCAACACTCATCAGGTCCCTGTTCAGTTTCTCCAATCGACTGATCGAATTTAATCTATTCATGTCTAGGATCTAAGCAATCTCGGACCAGAACCAAAGAATAATAGCATCCACTGAGGTCTTCTCAGGGCCAGTTGCATCATAATGTTCCTTTTTTTTTTTTTTTTTTTCCTAGCAAGTTTCTAAGTTATTGGTTCCTTCCTCCAGGAACTGGGGGCATGCTTTCTCAATAAAATAAAAGAAACGTTCTAAGTTACATTGGCCAACTTTCACTGCCCGGGCATTAAGCATGCCTTTGGGGGCCTGCATGTATAGCATGCGGCTATTACCTTGTCCCATAATTTATTACTCCCGACGATACACTCTCCTCCCGCTCTCCTTCCCAAGCATTCGGACGTGCTTACCTGAGCGGGGGTCACCTGCCGTCGATCCCAGGCCTTCAAGTCCCTGTTCCAGGCGCCAAACCTGCCGGGCCAGCCGGCAGGGGAACAGAAATCCTGACTGAGGGGCGGCAGGGATACGGAAAAGGAAAAATAAGGCAAGAGAAAAAAGACAAGAGACAAAGATGGGGTACGGGAGGTCTACAGCCGTAAGGTTGAACCTCAAGACTGCAGCCTCGTTTATTCTTAACATCCAGCTTATATGCAGTTTGGGAACCAGGGAATGGCATAGGGTTACCAAAGTTTAAGAAAATAAGAAAGCTTTTAAGACTGTAAATAACAGGAGGCAATGAAACAAGACAAGGCTGAATGGTAAACATAAGCCAGGCGCCTATGGACACAGTAAAACATCTTGGTAAGTGCTGGCTGTCAATTAAGCCAAATCTTACCGCATTCCTTGTGATAACAGCACAGCCAGAGGTCAGGATGAGCTTAGCTACTAGCTCAGCTCCCGACACCTCACCACAATCCAGATTCTTTTGGAGAGTTACCAGTACAGTAACCATACCAGGAAGTACTTAATTTATTAAGCTACTGCTTTTCTTAATCTCAGTGGAGATATTTACTGATAAACAGCTACCTACGCAGCATGTTCATGTCGTTCCTAAATGAGCTTTTATCTCTCTGCCCTCACCACAAATCAGATTCTTCTGAGGAGTTCCCAGTACATTATCCTTTCCCCTGTGTAATTACCTTAACAAGCTCCAGCTGTTTTTATTCTCAGAAGGTTTCCTCCCTGATATACAGCTGCCTACCCCTTCGTAAGTGCAGGTCCTAAATGAGCTTTTTTCTCTGGTCCCTCACCACAATCCAGATTCTTTTGGGGAGTTACCAGTACAGTAACCATACCAGGAAGTACTTAATTTATTAAGCTACTGCTTTTCTTAATCTCAGTGGAGATATTTACTGATAAACAGCTACCTACGCAGCATGTTCATGTCGTACCTAAATGAGCTTTTATCTCTCTGCCCTCACCACAAATCAGATTCTTCTGAGGAGTTCCAGTACATTATCCTTTCCCCTGTGTAATTACCTTAACAAGCTCCAGCTGTTTTTATTCTCAGAACGTTTACTCCCTGATATACAGCTGCCTACCCCCTTCGTAAGTGCAGGTCCTAAATGAGCTTTTTTCTCTGGTCCCTCCCCACAATCCAGATTCTTTTGGGGAGTTACCAGTACAGTAACCATACCAGGAAGTACTTAATTTATTAAGCTACTGCTTTTCTTAATCTCAGTGGAGATATTTACTGATAAACAGCTACCTACGCAGCATGTTCATGTCGTTCCTAAATGAGCTTTTATCTCTCTGCCCTCACCACAAATCAGATTCTTCTGAGGAGTTCCCAGTACATCATCCTTTCCCCTGTGTAATTACCTTAACAAGCTCCAGCTGTTTTTATTCTCAGAAGGTTTACTCACTGATATACAGCTGCTTACCCCCTTCGTAAGTGCAGGTCCTAAATGAGCTTTTTTCTCTGTTCCCTCACCACAATCCAGATTCTTTTGGGGAGTTACCAGTACAGTAACCATACCAGGAAGTACTTAATTTATTAAGCTACTGCTTTTCTTAATCTCTGTGGAGATATTTACTGATAAAGAGCTACCTACGCAGCATGTTCATGTCGTTCCTAAATGAGCTTTTATCTCTCTGCCCTCACCACAAATCAGATTCTTCTGAGGAGTTCCCAGTACATTATCCTTTCCCCTGTGTAATTACCTTAACAAGATCCAGCTGTTTTTATTCTCAGAAGATTTACTCCCTGATATACAGCTGCCTACCCCCTTCGTAAGTGCAGGTCCTAAATGAGCTTTTTTCTCTGTTCCCTCACCACAATCCAGATTCTTTTGGGGAATTACCATTACAGTAACCATACCAGGAAGTACTTAATTTATTAAGCTACTGCTTTTCTAAATCTCAGTGGAGATATTTACTGATAAACAGCTACCTACGCAGCATGTTCATGTCGTTCCTGAATGAGCTTTTATCTCTCTGCCCTCACCACAAATCAGATTCTTCTGAGGAGTTCCCAGTACATTATCCTTTCCCCTGTGTAATTACCTTAACAAGCTCCAGCTGTTTTTATTCTCAGAAGGTTTCCTCCGTGATATACAGCTGCCTACCCCCTTCCTAAGTGCAGGTCCTAAATGAGATTTTTTCTCTGTTCCCTCACCACAATCCAGATTCTATTGGGGAGTTACCAGTACAGTAACCATACCAGGAAGTACTTAATTTATTAAGCTACTGCTTTTCTTAATCTCAGTGGAGATATTTACTGACAAACAGCTACCTACGCAGCATGTTCATGTCGTTCCTAAATGAGCTTTTATCTCTCTGCCCTCACCACAAATCAGATTCTTCTGAGGAATTCCCAGTACATTATCCTTTCCCCTGTGTAATTACCTTAACAAGCTACAGCTGTTTTTATTCTCAGAAGGTTTACTCCCTGATATACAGCTGCCTACCCCCTTCGTAAGTGCAGGTCCTAAATGAGCTTTTTTCTCTGTTCCCTCACCACAATCCAGATTCTTTTGGGAGTTACCAGTACAGTAACCATACCAGGAAGTACTTAATTTATTAAGCTACTGCTATTCTTAATCTCAGTGGAGATATTTACTGATAAACAGCTACCTATGCAGCATGTTCATGTCGTTCCTAAATGAGCTTTTATCTCTCTGCCCTCACCACAAATCAGATTCTTCTGAGGAGTTCCCAGTACATTATCCTTTCCCCTGTGTAATTACCTTAACAAGCTCCAACTGTTTTTATTCTCAGAAGGTTTACTCCCTGATATACAGCTGCCTACCCCCTTCGTAAGTGCAGGTCCTAAATGAGCTTTTTTCTCTGTTACCTCACCACAATCCAGATTCTTTTGGGGAGATACCAGTACAGTAACCATACCAGGAAGTACTTAATTTATTAAGCTACTGCTTTTCTTAATCTCAGTGGAGATATTTACTGATAAACAGCTACCTACGCAGCATGTTCATGTCGTTCCTAATTGAGCTATTATCTCTCTGCCCTCACCACAAATCAGATTCTTCTGAGGATTTCCCAGTACATTATCCTTTCCCCTGTGTAATTACCTTAACAATCTCCAGCTGTTATTATTCTCAGAAGGTTTCCTCCCTGATATACAGCTGCCTACCCCCTTCGTAAGTGCAGGTCCTAAATGAGCTTTTTTCTCTGTTACCTCACCACAATCCAGATTCTTTTGGGGAGTTACCAGTACAGTAACCATCCCAAGAAGTACTTAATTTATTAAGCTACTGCTTTTCTTAATCTCAGTGGAGATATTTACTGATAAACAGCTACCTACGCAGCATGTTCATGTCGTTCCTAAATGAGCTTTTATCTCTCTGCCCTCACCACAAATCAGATTCTTCTGAGGAGTTCCCAGTACATTATCCTTTCCCCTGTGTAATTACCTTAACAAGCTCCAGCTGTTTTTATTCTCAGAAGGTTTACTCCCTGATATACAGCTGCCTACCCCCTTCGTAAGTGCAGGTCCTAAATGAGCTTTATTCTCTGTTCCCTCACCACAATCCAGATTCTTTTGGGGAGTTACCAGTACAGTAACCATACCAGGAAGTACTAAATTTATTAAGTTTCTACTTTTCTTAATCTCAGTGGAGATATTTACTGATAAACAGCTACCTACGCAGCACGTTCATGTCGTTCCTTAATGAGCTTTTATCTCTCTGCCCTCACCACAAATCAGATTCTTCTGAGGAGTTCCCAGTACATTATCCTTTCCCCTGTGTAATTACCTTAACAAGCTCCAGCTGTTTTTATTGTCAGAAGGTTTACTCCCTGATATACAGCTGCCTACCCCCTTCGTAAGTGCAGGTCCTAAATGAGCTTTTTTCTCTGTTCCCTCCCCACAATCCAGATTCTTTTGGGGAGTTACCAGTACAGTAACCATACCAGGAAGTACTTAATTTATTAAGCTACTGCTTTTCTTAATCTCAGTGGAGATATTTACTGATAAACAGCTACCTACGCAGCACGTTCATGTCGTTCCTAAATGAGCTTTTATCTCTCTGCCCTCACCACAAATCAGATTCTTCTGAGGAGTTCCCAGTACATTATCCTTTCCCCTGTGTAATTACCTTAACAAGCTCCAGCTGTTTTTATTCTCAGAAGGTTTACTCCCTGATATACAGCTGCCTACCCCCTTCGTAAGTGCAGGTCCTAAATGAGCTTTTTTCTCTGTTCCCTCACCACAATCCAGATTCTTTTGGGGAGTTACCAGTACAGTAACCATACCAGGAAGTACTTAATTTATTAAGCTACTGCTTTTCTTAATCTCAGTGGAGATATTTACTGATAAACAGCTACCTACGCAGCACGTTCATGTCGTTCCTAAATGAGCTTTTATCTCTCTGCCCTCACCACAAATCAGATTCTTCTGAGGAGTTCCCAGTACATTATCCTTTCCCCTGTGTAATTACCTTAACAAGCTCCAGCTGTTTTTATTCTCAGAAGGTTTACTCCCTGATATACAGCTGCCTACCCCCTTCGTAAGTGCAGGTCCTAAATGAGCTTTTTTCTCTGTTCCCTCACCACAATCCAGATTCTTTTGGGGAGTTACCAGTACAGTAACCATACCAGGAAGTACTTAATTTATTAAGCTACTGCTTTTCTTAATCTCAGTGGAGATATTTACTGATAAACAGCTACCTACGCAGCATGTTCATGTCGTTCATAAATGAGCTATTATCTCTCTGCCCTCACCACAAATCAGATTCTTCTGAGGAGTTCCCAGTACATTATCCTTTCCCCTGTGTAATTACCTTAACAAGCTCCAGCTGTTTTTATTCTCAGAAGGTTTACTCCCTGATATACAGCTGCCTACCCCCTTCCTAAGTGCAGGTCCTAAATGAGATTTTTTCTCTGTTCCCTCACCACAATCCAGATTCTATTGGGGAGTTACCAGTACAGTAACCATACCAGGAAGTACTTAATTTATTAAGCTACTGCTTTTCTTAATCTCAGTGGAGATATTTACTGACAAACAGCTACCTACGCAGCATGTTCATGTCGTTCCTAAATGAGCTTTTATCTCTCTGCCCTCACCACAAATCAGATTCTTCTGAGGAATTCCCAGTACATTATCCTTTCCCCTGTGTAATTACCTTAACAAGCTACAGCTGTTTTTATTCTCAGAAGGTTTACTCCCTGATATACAGCTGCCTACCCCCTTCGTAAGTGCAGGTCCTAAATGAGCTTTTTTCTCTGTTCCCTCACCACAATCCAGATTCTTTTGGGGAGTTACCAGTACAGTAACCATACCAGGAAGTACTTAATTTATTAAGCTACTGCTATTCTTAATCTCAGTCGAGATATTTACTGATAAACAGCTACCTATGCAGCATGTTCATGTCGTTCCTAAATGAGCTTTTATCTCTCTGCCCTCACCACAAATCAGATTCTTCTGAGGAGTTCCCAGTACATTATCCTTTCCCCTGTGTAATTACCTTAACAAGCTCCAGCTGTTTTTATTCTCAGAAGGTTTACTCCCTGATATACAGCTGCCTACCCCCTTCGTAAGTGCAGGTCCTAAATGAGCTTTTTTCTCTGTTACCTCACCACAATCCAGATTCTTTTGGGGAGATACCAGTACAGTAACCATACCAGGAAGTACTTAATTTATTAAGCTACTGCTTTTCTTAATCTCAGTGGAGATATTTACTGATAAACAGCTACCTACGCAGCATGTTCATGTCGTTCCTAATTGAGCTATTATCTCTCTGCCCTCACCACAAATCAGATTCTTCTGAGGATTTCCCAGTACATTATCCTTTCCCCTGTGTAATTACCTTAACAATCTCCAGCTGTTATTATTCTCAGAAGGTTTCCTCCCTGATATACAGCTGCCTACCCCCTTCGTAAGTGCAGGTCCTAAATGAGCTTTTTTCTCTGTTACCTCACCACAATCCAGATTCTTTTGGGGAGTTACCAGTACAGTAACCATCCCAAGAAGTACTTAATTTATTAAGCTACTGCTTTTCTTAATCTCAGTGGAGATATTTACTGATAAACAGCTACCTACGCAGCATGTTCATGTCGTTCCTAAATGAGCTTTTATCTCTCTGCCCTCACCACAAATCAGATTCTTCTGAGGAGTTCCCAGTACATTATCCTTTCCCCTGTGTAATTACCTTAACAAGCTCCAGCTGTTTTTATTCTCAGAAGGTTTACTCCCTGATATACAGCTGCCTACCCCCTTCGTAAGTGCAGGTCCTAAATGAGCTTTATTCTCTGTTCCCTCACCACAATCCAGATTCTTTTGGGGAGTTACCAGTACAGTAACCATACCAGGAAGTACTAAATTTATTAAGTTTCTACTTTTCTTAATCTCAGTGGAGATATTTACTGATAAACAGCTACCTACGCAGCACGTTCATGTCGTTCCTTAATGAGCTTTTATCTCTCTGCCCTCACCACAAATCAGATTCTTCTGAGGAGTTCCCAGTACATTATCCTTTCCCCTGTGTAATTACCTTAACAAGCTCCAGCTGTTTTTATTGTCAGAAGGTTTACTCCCTGATATACAGCTGCCTACCCCCTTCGTAAGTGCAGGTCCTAAATGAGCTTTTTTCTCTGTTCCCTCCCCACAATCCAGATTCTTTTGGGGAGTTACCAGTACAGTAACCATACCAGGAAGTACTTAATTTATTAAGCTACTGCTTTTCTTAATCTCAGTGGAGATATTTACTGATAAACAGCTACCTACGCAGCACGTTCATGTCGTTCCTAAATGAGCTTTTATCTCTCTGCCCTCACCACAAATCAGATTCTTCTGAGGAGTTCCCAGTACATTATCCTTTCCCCTGTGTAATTACCTTAACAAGCTCCAGCTGTTTTTATTCTCAGAAGGTTTACTCCCTGATATACAGCTGCCTACCCCCTTCGTAAGTGCAGGTCCTAAATGAGCTTTTTTCTCTGTTCCCTCACCACAATCCAGATTCTTTTGGGGAGTTACCAGTACAGTAACCATACCAGGAAGTACTTAATTTATTAAGCTACTGCTTTTCTTAATCTCAGTGGAGATATTTACTGATAAACAGCTACCTACGCAGCACGTTCATGTCGTTCCTAAATGAGCTTTTATCTCTCTGCCCTCACCACAAATCAGATTCTTCTGAGGAGTTCCCAGTACATTATCCTTTCCCCTGTGTAATTACCTTAACAAGCTCCAGCTGTTTTTATTCTCAGAAGGTTTACTCCCTGATATACAGCTGCCTACCCCCTTCGTAAGTGCAGGTCCTAAATGAGCTTTTTTCTCTGTTCCCTCACCACAATCCAGATTCTTTTGGGGAGTTACCAGTACAGTAACCATACCAGGAAGTACTTAATTTATTAAGCTACTGCTTTTCTTAATCTCAGTGGAGATATTTACTGATAAACAGCTACCTACGCAGCATGTTCATGTCGTTCATAAATGAGCTATTATCTCTCTGCCCTCACCACAAATCAGATTCTTCTGAGGAGTTCCCAGTACATTATCCTTTCCCCTGTGTAATTACCTTAACAAGCTCCAGCTGTTTTTATTCTCAGAAGGTTTACTCCCTGATATACAGCTGCCTACCCCCTTCGTAAGTGCAGGTCCTAAATGAGCTTTTTTCTCTGTTCCCTCACCACAATCCAGATTCTTTGGGGAGTTACCAGTACAGTAACCATACCAGGAAGTACTTAATTTATTAAGCTACTGCTTTTCTTAATCTCAGTGGAGATATTTACTGATAAACAGGTACCTACGCAGCATGTTCATGTCGTTCCTAAATGAGCTTTTATCTCTCTGCCATCACCACAAATCAGATTCTTCTGAGGATTTCCCAGTACATTATCCTTTCCCCTGTGTAATTTCCTTAACAAGCTCCAGCTGTTTTTATTCTCAGAAGGTTTACTCCCTGATATACACCTGCCTACCCCCTTCGTAAGTGCAGGTCCTAAATGAGCTTTTTTCCCTGTTCCCTCACCACAATCCAGATTTTTTTGGGGAGTTACCAGTACAGTAACCATACCAGGAAGTACTTAATTTATTAAGCTACTGCTTTTATTAATCTCAGTGGAGATATTTACTGATAAACAGCTACCTACGCAGCATGTTCATGTCGTTCCTAAATGAGCTTTTATCTCTCTGCCCTCACCACAAATCAGATTCTTCTGAGGAGTTCCCAGTACATTATCCTTTCCCCTGTGTAATTACCTTAACAAGCTCCAGCTGTTTTTATTCTCAGAAGGTTTACTCCCTGATATACAGCTGCCTACCCCCTTCGTAAGTGCAGGTCCTAAATGAGCTTTTTTCTCTGTTCCCTCACCCTGCCGGGCCAGCCGGCAGGGGAACAGAAATCCTGACTGAGGGGCGGCAGGGATACGGAAAAGGAAAAATAAGGCAAGAGAAAAAAGACAAGAGACAAAGATGGGGTACGGGAGGTCTACAGCCGTAAGGTTGAACCTCAAGACTGCAGCCTCGTTTATTCTTAACATCCAGCTTATATGCAGTTTGGGAACCAGGGAATGGCATAGGGTTACCAAAGTTTAAGAAAATAAGAAAGCTTTTAAGACTGTAAATAACAGGAGGCAATGAAACAAGACAAGGCTGAATGGTAAACATAAGCCAGGCGCCTATGGACACAGTAAAACCTCTTGGTAAGTGCTGGCTGTCAATTAAGCCAAATCTTACCGCATTCCTTGTGATAACAGCACAGCCAGAGGTCAGGATGAGCTTAGCTGCTAGCTCGGCTCCCGACAGTTCCCCCGTCTTTTTATTAAAAGAAGCGAACCCGCCTGTCTTAGGTGGGGTGGGTGCCCCAGCCCGCCTTACCCGTCTTGGGGAACAACTTCAGAGCAGTGCTGAAGGCCCTGTCTTAGGTCGGTCTAAGGCTGGCACCGCCTCATACCCGTCTCTGGCTGCGGTTCCTCTCGGGGGAAATTCATTTACTTGGAGCTTGACCTTATGCAGCTGGCTGGCTAAACTCATGAAAGAGTTTTGCAATATGCGTACAATGCAAGGAAGACATAGGCAAGCCATCAGCAAAAGTATCCCTGGGCCGAGCAATGTCATTAGCAGCCCCTTAACGTTAGTTAAGGAAGGGACATACTGTTGAAGTTGTTCAAACAGTTCTTTTGCTGTTTCTGCCACTTTAAAGTCCAAAGGCGGAGCCTGTTCTAGTCCGGCTATTTGTCTATGGAGTTGAAAGAGATCTAAGGACAAGTTATTATGGTGCCAAATACCATTTAGATGTGCTACAACTTGTTCCCAAGGATAGCTTGACCCATTATACTTATGGGGGGTCACACAAATAAAGTCAAACCCAGCATGACAGCGCACCCGTTGCAAAGTTTGTAAGGCACGAATTTGTTCTCCCAGAGACAACACAGATTCATACAATGCTTCTAATTTTTGTTCTACCTTATCATCAATCCTGCCTTGAAAGTGCAGGGCTTGCGTGGTATTATGAGCAAGCTGATTAACACGGTGAGCTGTCTGCACATTTTGTGTTAAAGCCACAGTAGCCGCTGCAGCAGAGGCAGCTAAGGAAATAAAGGCTAAAATTCCTGCTATTAGTAGCCCTACAAATCGTCTAGGGCGCATAAGTTCTTTTAAATGTTTTAACACTTGGATACCTGTTTCTTCATACCAAGCTTCAGATAAGTTTACAGGAAGCATAACAAATGGTGGTTGCTTAATAACAATTACAGAATCAGTAAGGCCACTATACAAGCAATTTGTAAAAGAACAGTTAGTGCAAGTAACATTGAAATACATGGCTCCTATAGAAATATTAAAAGGTCCATACATAATAGCATAAGGGGGTGTTACACAACTCATAATATTTTTTAAAGAAGTAGAAGTGGGCCAGGAGATATTATTCAGAGCAGCCACTAACATCCAGACATGACGTTGAGGGCGCCCATTCATCCACCACAGACCTGGGTTGTACTTGTTGGTGAGATTAGCTCCGGACCAGTCTGTCAGCTGAGAATTAGTTCCTGAAATATTGGTTATAAAAGGGTGATCATGTCTACACTTTATGGGGTGCAGTTCTCCCGTGGATTCTACAATTTGAGAGGAGTTGATGCAGCGAGGTATCATGAAGGATGAGGTAGAATTGGCACTTACAGGGAACCCAGTAGGCAATGAAGTCATTTGTATACTATACACTTGACTTTTATCAGGAATCCAAATTCTATAGTTTATGGATTGCATCACAGTACAGCCTGGAATATAACTGTTGGAGTCAGTTGTAAAGCATAAAGGGGTTCCAATGCCAGAAGCTGCAAAATCTCCCATTTTAACGTGTTGGACAAAAGGGTCTGGAGCTGTACCGTACGCTGATCTGTTGACATGGACGAACACCTCAGCTTCCTCCCAGGTCGCAGGGTGCACAATCGGTGGATCTGGCACATAAGCCCAGTGGGTCAGCGCTTGTACTGTTCTGATGAGTTTCCACAATCCGAACACAACGCTCAGGTAGCCAGCGGGCATCATTTTCATCCTGTGAAAAAACACAGACATGTCCTCGACCCCATGTCAGTACGGGATCGGGCCCGTGCCAAGCACTTGTTAAAGGATCTTTCCACTTAACTTGAGCAAAAGCTCTTTGCTCTCTCTTTTCCCAGAACCGCTGTGGTGCAGAAAGGCCATTATAGTCCAAATTTAAAAAATTTAGTACGAATAAAGCATGAGAAAGTATATTAACAGGAGAGAAGGGGTATAGTTTCCCCCCCCCTTTTTAATTTAGAAATTTGATGTTTTAACAAACTGTTGGCCCGTTTGACAACTCCTTGACCATGAGGACTATAGGGAATTCCTGTAGAATGAACAATTTGGTAAGATTTGTAAAAAGTTTGAAAAGCTCGTCCAACATATCCCGGACCATTATCAGTTTTAATATGTTTAGGAAGTCCCATAGTAGCAAAGCAGCATAAGGCACGGGAGATACAATGTTTGCCAGCTTCCGCGCTAAGAGGAGTAGCTATAATAAAATTAGAGTAAGTGTCTATTGTAACATGGACAAAGCGGAGCCGTCCAAAAGAGGGGACGTGGGTAACATCCATTTGCCACACATGGTTAGCCACTAAGCCTCGAGGATTAATCCCATTGGAGGGCACAGGCAGGAAGGTAGCACAGTTGGGACAAGTTTTTAGAATTTGACGAGCTGCCTCACGAGTAATATGAAATTGCTGACGTAAGGCACGACTGTTTTGATGGTGGGCCGCATGTGATTGCTTTGCCAAGTCAATTTGAGAAAGAAAAATTTGGGTAGCCTCATCCGTAACAGCATTGCCCTCACTTAATGGTCCAGGAAGCTTAGTATGAGCACGTATAAATCCAAAAAAACACGGACAGGTGCGAGAGCGAAGAAGAAGTTGTATCTGGCGAAAAAGAGTTTGGATAGTGGAATTAGCTGTACCAATAAAAGGGACAGTTTCAATGACCTGAAGGGCTCGAATAACATAATGACTATCTGAATATAAATTAAAGGCTTTAGTAGGTAGAAGAGTAAAGGCCTCTAAAACTGCTTGAAGTTCAACTTCCTGGGCAGAAGAAAGCCCAGTGTCCCAAGATCTAGTTTCACCATCAATAGTAAGAGCTGCTGTTCCATTAGAGGATCCGTCTGTAAACACCAAGGCAGCCATAGAAAGCGGAGATAAAGATACAATCTGAGGAAATATAAAAGTGTAAGAAGAGGCGAAATGAAGTAACTTGTTAGAGGGATAATGATGTGAAATTGTGCCCACAAAATTGGCCCAAGCAATGGCCCAGGAATCACAATGAATATAAAGCCATTCTTGCTGCTGCAAGGTATAGGGGATATAAATAACCTATGGATCTCGTCCAAGATACTTACAAGATTCCACACGGCACATATGGACTAAGGTGGCTACCAATTCATAATAAGGAGTTAACACTTTTGAAGGAGTAGCAGGCAAGGAAAGCCACAAAAGGGGTCCCTTCTGCCAGAGGACCGCTGTTGGAGAATGAGGTGTAGTTAAAATATAAGCTTCCCAAGGGGCTGAGTAATCAATATAATTTATATGTTGGGAAGAAATGGCAGAATTTACTATGCTCAAGGCTTCTGCTGCTTCAGTTGTCATTTCTCTGGGAGATGTAGGGTCAAGGTCCCCCTTTAATAGATCAAATAAGGGTTTTAATTCAGCTGTGGACAATTTAAGATAAGGGAGAAGCCAATTAATATCTCCCAGAAATTTTGAAAATCATACATAGTATGTAAATGAGAAGTCTTAACCTGTAATTTCTGACTAGTAAAATAATAAGGACCCAAAATATGACCAAAAGGGATTTTTATTTTTCTCTGCCTGGGCTGGCTTTGAACTATCCAAAGAGTCTTAGCCATAAAAGCCCTTTTTATTTCCAATTAAAGCAACAGGAGAACAAAAGGAGTAGAGTTTACCTGTAAGTTGACCACCAAGTAGTTGCCAGAGTTTTGCTGTAACAGTTAAAGAACAGCAGACTGAATGGGGTCCATGTGCCATTAAATCTAATCATATTATTTAACCTTACCTTACTGGCACGTGAAAGAGAAAACAAATAAATAACAATAAAAGTCTCAGCTTCAGTGGATCTGAAGTGGCTGTGTCTTCCATCCCAAATTAGCAGGCCAGCAGGAGAGATGGTTTGCATCTGGATAATTCTTTAGTAGAGTTCCCTGGATAGGCTGTCACATTTCCTGCTTGTTGCCTGTAAATTTCTACACAGACTGGTTAAGGGCATTTTTAAACAGATTTTAGAAGGCTTGGGCCTTTAACCATCTTTCTAGTCACAAAATCCACACAGATTGAAGGCCAACCAAGTCTGCTCTCTGTAGCAGCCAGGGCAGTTTCTGAGTCACAAACAACTCCCAGTTTGGGAGCCTACTGTGGAGGCAGCTTTCTGTAGCCATAGACTGCCACGGTCCACTCAGATAGCACACATGTCAACCTGTATCCTATAAAGCAAGATATTAATTTTGGCTCCAGAAAATTTAGGTTAATAGTTACACCTGTGCAGTTATTTCAAAATGACTCTGGTCCCTTGATCTTAAAGAGTTTATGAGAGCACAGCGAAAAAAGAAAAAAAAAATGGAGAAGCAAAATCTTAGTGTATACCAAAGAATTGTCAGGATTAGATGTACACTTGACTCTTAGCATAGATAGACATAAAGAATAACACACTGGTTGTACATCATTGTACTTATATCACGTGCTGTATATTAAAACCTTTTGGAGTTTTTCTTAGACACATTTGTTTGCTCCCAAACATATCAGTTTGGGCTTAAAACCTGTTTTTTGTTTTGTTTTTAAGTTTTACCAACACATAGACATAGACATAGACACACATACACATATAGACAATGTGCACATGTTTTGGGGAGCGCTTAGAATTGTTCTTTAATTGGCCATGTAAGTTTTTCTGGAATTCCAGTGGCAAATGATATTATTTTGCCTATATTCTAGAACCACGTGGTTAGATAGTAAACAAAAAAAGCCTTTTCAGCAAACCAAAATTTTCAGATCATCTGAAAAGCCACATTTTGAGAAACCAGTTTAGCTCCCAAGGGGAGCTTATGGGAGACAGGACATGAACACAGACAGTGAGCTCACAGTAAGACACCTTCATCTTCCAGCATTTGAATTGTAAGGCACCTTTGAAATGCAAGGCCACAGGACTCCAAGTCCCTGTCCAGCCTCCAGGAATTTGGCATGCTTGTCACCTGGGGGATGGGCAGGCTTTCACTCCAACCAGTCCTATTGTCTACCATGTACTCAATGCTAGAGAAAGTTTATGATTTAGCCAAACAAGCAGAATTTAACTGAGTCTCGAAAACTTAAACATCACTAACAAGAATAGAAAGCCTTTCTTTGAGTCTTTTAAAGCAGATATTAAACAAATATCGATACCCATCCTATGTCACAGGCAGGCAGGCAGAGTTTAGAGGGAGGCAGGAAAAGAGACAGAGAGAACTTCATCTGCCTGAGCGCTCATAGAAGTTAGGTAAGTCCTGCAAAATATTCCAAATATATAAGATTGGGCTCAAACTTGAGCAGCTTTCCTGAAACAATTTAGACTTGACGAGCAACCAGCTGAGCTGAACTAGAGATCAGTTATCTCCAAACACCCACAATTGCTGATCTCCTTGACCTAGCCCAGTGGATTTATGGAAAAATGTAAGCTCCAGGCTAATGGTCACTCACCCTGGTTGGGGTTTCAAATCTGTCCTGGTGGATGGAAATAGAGCGCTCGGTCAGGAGAAGTTACCTCGGTGGTGTTAGCATTTCCCTAGGCTCAGGTTCCTTCCCCCTGCTAGCAGCCTGCACCTAGGAGAGCTGTAAGTCTGCCAGGACTCCCTTTAAAGGAGTTTGTTGTTCTGGATGAAGCTGTGACAACAGAGCTTTAACTGATTTTTAACATAGTCTCAACATAGGTCAATCTATCTTTAATAGGCTTATTGAATACTTTCTCCTCAGAGTCTGAGCCATCTGAGTCTTCCTTAATGTCTAGCTCAGTGGGTTCAGGTCTTGTTAATTTTCTCAGCTCTTCCCAGGCAGCAGCATACGCTCCCGGAGCTGGGCAACACTCATCAGGTCCCTGTTCAGTTTCTCCAATCGACTGATCGAATTTAATCTATTCATGTCTAGGATCTAAGCAATCTCGGACCAGAAACCAAAGAATAATAGCATCCACTGAGGTCTTCTCAGGGCCAGTTGCATCATAATGTTCCTTTTTTTTTTTTTTTTTTTTCCTAGCAAGTTTCTAAGTTATTGGTTCCTTCCTCCAGGAACTGGGGGCATGCTTTCTCAATAAAATAAAAGAAACGTTCTAAGTTACATTGGCCAACTTTCACTGCCCGGGCATTAAGCATGCCTTTGGGGGCCTGCATGTATAGCATGCGGCTATTACCTTGTCCCATAATTTATTACTCCCGACGATACACTCTCCTCCCGCTCTCCTTCCCAAGCATTCGGACGTGCTTACCTGAGCGGGGGTCACCTGCCGTCGATCCCAGGCCTTCAAGTCCCTGTTCCAGGCGCCAAACCTGCCGGGCCAGCCGGCAGGGGAACAGAAATCCTGACTGAGGGGCGGCAGGGATACGGAAAAGGAAAAATAAGGCAAGAGAAAAAAGACAAGAGACAAAGATGGGGTACGGGAGGTCTACAGCCGTAAGGTTGAACCTCAAGACTGCAGCCTCGTTTATTCTTAACATCCAGCTTATATGCAGTTTGGGAACCAGGGAATGGCATAGGGTTACCAAAGTTTAAGAAAATAAGAAAGCTTTTAAGACTGTAAATAACAGGAGGCAATGAAACAAGACAAGGCTGAATGGTAAACATAAGCCAGGCGCCTATGGACACAGTAAAACATCTTGGTAAGTGCTGGCTGTCAATTAAGCCAAATCTTACCGCATTCCTTGTGATAACAGCACAGCCAGAGGTCAGGATGAGCTTAGCTACTAGCTCAGCTCCCGACACCTCACCACAATCCAGATTCTTTTGGAGAGTTACCAGTACAGTAACCATACCAGGAAGTACTTAATTTATTAAGCTACTGCTTTTCTTAATCTCAGTGGAGATATTTACTGATAAACAGCTACCTACGCAGCATGTTCATGTCGTTCCTAAATGAGCTTTTATCTCTCTGCCCTCACCACAAATCAGATTCTTCTGAGGAGTTCCCAGTACATTATCCTTTCCCCTGTGTAATTACCTTAACAAGCTCCAGCTGTTTTTATTCTCAGAAGGTTTCCTCCCTGATATACAGCTGCCTACCCCCTTCGTAAGTGCAGGTCCTAAATGAGCTTTTTTCTCTGGTCCCTCACCACAATCCAGATTCTTTTGGGGAGTTACCAGTACAGTAACCATACCAGGAAGTACTTAATTTATTAAGCTACTGCTTTTCTTAATCTCAGTGGAGATATTTACTGATAAACAGCTACCTACGCAGCATGTTCATGTCGTACCTAAATGAGCTTTTATCTCTCTGCCCTCACCACAAATCAGATTCTTCTGAGGAGTTCCCAGTACATTATCCTTTCCCCTGTGTAATTACCTTAACAAGCTCCAGCTGTTTTTATTCTCAGAACGTTTACTCCCTGATATACAGCTGCCTACCCCCTTCGTAAGTGCAGGTCCTAAATGAGCTTTTTTCTCTGGTCCCTCCCCACAATCCAGATTCTTTTGGGGAGTTACCAGTACAGTAACCATACCAGGAAGTACTTAATTTATTAAGTTTCTACTTTTCTTAATCTCAGTGGAGATATTTACTGATAAACAGCTACCTACGCAGCACGTTCATGTCGTTCCTTAATGAGCTTTTATCTCTCTGCCCTCACCACAAATCAGATTCTTCTGAGGAGTTCCCAGTACATTATCCTTTCCCCTGTGTAATTACCTTAACAAGCTCCAGCTGTTTTTATTGTCAGAAGGTTTACTCCCTGATATACAGCTGCCTACCCCCTTCGTAAGTGCAGGTCCTAAATGAGCTTTTTTCTCTGTTCCCTCCCCACAATCCAGATTCTTTTGGGGAGTTACCAGTACAGTAACCATACCAGGAAGTACTTAATTTATTAAGCTACTGCTTTTCTTAATCTCAGTGGAGATATTTACTGATAAACAGCTACCTACGCAGCACGTTCATGTCGTTCCTAAATGAGCTTTTATCTCTCTGCCCTCACCACAAATCAGATTCTTCTGAGGAGTTCCCAGTACATTATCCTTTCCCCTGTGTAATTACCTTAACAAGCTCCAGCTGTTTTTATTCTCAGAAGGTTTACTCCCTGATATACAGCTGCCTACCCCCTTCGTAAGTGCAGGTCCTAAATGAGCTTTTTTCTCTGTTCCCTCACCACAATCCAGATTCTTTTGGGGAGTTACCAGTACAGTAACCATACCAGGAAGTACTTAATTTATTAAGCTACTGCTTTTCTTAATCTCAGTGGAGATATTTACTGATAAACAGCTACCTACGCAGCACGTTCATGTCGTTCCTAAATGAGCTTTTATCTCTCTGCCCTCACCACAAATCAGATTCTTCTGAGGAGTTCCCAGTACATTATCCTTTCCCCTGTGTAATTACCTTAACAAGCTCCAGCTGTTTTTATTCTCAGAAGGTTTACTCCCTGATATACAGCTGCCTACCCCCTTCGTAAGTGCAGGTCCTAAATGAGCTTTTTTCTCTGTTCCCTCACCACAATCCAGATTCTTTTGGGGAGTTACCAGTACAGTAACCATACCAGGAAGTACTTAATTTATTAAGCTACTGCTTTTCTTAATCTCAGTGGAGATATTTACTGATAAACAGCTACCTACGCAGCATGTTCATGTCGTTCATAAATGAGCTATTATCTCTCTGCCCTCACCACAAATCAGATTCTTCTGAGGAGTTCCCAGTACATTATCCTTTCCCCTGTGTAATTACCTTAAAAAGCTCCAGCTGTTTTTATTCTCAGAAGGTTTACTCCCTGATATACAGCTGCCTACCCCCTTCGTAAGTGCAGGTCCTAAATGAGCTTTTTTCTCTGTTCCCTCACCACAATCCAGATTCTTTGGGGAGTTACCAGTACAGTAACCATACCAGGAAGTACTTAATTTATTAAGCTACTGCTTTTCTTAATCTCAGTGGAGATATTTACTGATAAACAGGTACCTACGCAGCATGTTCATGTCGTTCCTAAATGAGCTTTTATCTCTCTGCCATCACCACAAATCAGATTCTTCTGAGGATTTCCCAGTACATTATCCTTTCCCCTGTGTAATTTCCTTAACAAGCTCCAGCTGTTTTTATTCTCAGAAGGTTTACTCCCTGATATACACCTGCCTACCCCCTTCGTAAGTGCAGGTCCTAAATGAGCTTTTTTCCCTGTTCCCTCACCACAGTCCAGATTTTTTTGGGGAGTTACCAGTACAGTAACCATACCAGGAAGTACTTAATTTATTAAGCTACTGCTTTTATTAATCTCAGTGGATATATTTACTGATAAACAGCTACCTACGCAGCATGTTCATGTCGTTCCTAAATGAGCTTTTATCTCTCTGCCCTCACCACAAATCAGATTCTTCTGAGGAGTTCCCAGTACATTATCCTTTCCCCTGTGTAATTACCTTAACAACCTCCAGCTGTTTTTATTCTCAGAAGGTTTACTCCCTGATATACAGCTGCCTACCCCCTTCGTAAGTGCAGGTCCTAAATGAGCTTTTTTCTCTGTTCCCTCACCACAATCCAGATTCTTTTGGGGAGTTACCAGTAAAGTAACCATACCAGGAAGTACTTAATTTATTAAGCTACTGCTTTTCTTAATCTCAGTGGAGATATTTACTGATAAACAGCTACCTACGCAGCATGTTCATGTCGTTCCTAAATGAGCTTTTATCTCTCTGCCCTCACCACAAATCAGATTCTTCTGAGGAGTTCCCAGTACATTATCCTTTCCCCTGTGTAATTACCTTAACAAGCTCCAGCTGTTTTTATTCTCAGAAGGTTTACTCCCTGATATACAGCTGCCTACCCCCTTCGTAAGTGCAGGTCCTAAATGAGCTTTTTTCTCTGTTCCCTCACCCTGCCGGGCCAGCCGGCAGGGGAACAGAAATCCTGACTGAGGGGCGGCAGGGATACGGAAAAGGAAAAATAAGGCAAGAGAAAAAAGACAAGAGACAAAGATGGGGTACGGGAGGTCTACAGCCGTAAGGTTGAACCTCAAGACTGCAGCCTCGTTTATTCTTAACATCCAGCTTATATGCAGTTTGGGAACCAGGGAATGGCATAGGGTTACCAAAGTTTAAGAAAATAAGAAAGCTTTTAAGACTGTAAATAACAGGAGGCAATGAAACAAGACAAGGCTGAATGGTAAACATAAGCCAGGCGCCTATGGACACAGTAAAACATCTTGGTAAGTGCTGGCTGTCAATTAAGCCAAATCTTACCGCATTCCTTGTGATAACAGCACAGCCAGAGGTCAGGATGAGCTTAGCTGCTAGCTCAGCTCCCGACACCTCACCACAATCCAGATTCTTTTGGAGAGTTACCAGTACAGTAACCATACCAGGAAGTACTTAATTTATTAAGCTACTGCTTTTCTTAATCTCAGTGGAGATATTTACTGATAAACAGCTACCTACGCAGCATGTTCATGTCGTTCCTAAATGAGCTTTTATCTCTCTGCCCTCACCACAAATCAGATTCTTCTGAGGAGTTCCCAGTACATTATCCTTTCCCCTGTGTAATTACCTTAACAAGCTCCAGCTGTTTTTATTCTCAGAAGGTTTCCTCCCTGATATACAGCTGCCTACCCCCTTCGTAAGTGCAGGTCCTAAATGAGCTTTTTTCTCTGGTCCCTCACCACAATCCAGATTCTTTTGGGGAGTTACCAGTACAGTAACCATACCAGGAAGTACTTAATTTATTAAGCTACTGCTTTTCTTAATCTCAGTGGAGATATTTACTGATAAACAGCTACCTACGCAGCATGTTCATGTCGTACCTAAATGAGCTTTTATCTCTCTGCCCTCACCACAAATCAGATTCTTCTGAGGAGTTCCCAGTACATTATCCTTTCCCCTGTGTAATTACCTTAACAAGCTCCAGCTGTTTTTATTCTCAGAAGGTTTACTCCCTGATATACAGCTGCCTACCCCCTTCGTAAGTGCAGGTCCTAAATGAGCTTTTTTCTCTGTTCCCTCACCACAATCCAGATTCTTTTGGGGAGTTACCAGTACAGTAACCATACCAGGAAGTACTTAATTTATTAAGCTACTGCTTTTCTTAATCTCAGTGGAGATATTTACTGATAAACAGCTAGCTACGCAGCATGTTCATGTCGTTCTTAAATGAGCTTTTATCTCTCTGCCCTCACCACAAATCAGATTCTTCTGAGGAGTTCCCAGTACATTATCCTTTCCCCTGTGTAATTACCTTAACAAGCTCCAGCTGTTTTTATTCTCAGAAGGTTTCCTCCCTGATATACAGCTGCCTACCTCCTTCGAAAGTGCAGGTCCTAAATGAGCTATTTTCTCTGTTCCCTCACCACAATCCAGATTCTTTTGTGGAGTTACCAGTACAGTAACCATACCAGGAAGTACTTAATTTATTAAGCTACTGCTTTTCTTAATCTCAGTGGAGATATTTACTGATAAACAGCTACCTACGCAGCATGTTCATGTCGTTCCTAAATGAGCTTTTATCTCTCTGCCCTCACCACAAATCAGATTCTTCTGAGGAGTTCCCAGTACATTATCCTTTCCCCTGTGTAATTACCTTAACAAGCTCCAGCTGTTTTTATTCTCAGAACGTTTACTCCCTGATATACAGCTGCCTACCCCCTTCGTAAGTGCAGGTCCTAAATGAGCTTTTTTCTCTGTTCCCTCCCCACAATCCAGATTCTTTTGGGGAGTTACCAGTACAGTAACCATACCAGGAAGTACTTAATTTATTAAGCTACTGCTTTTCTTAATCTCAGTGGAGATATTTACTGATAAACAGCTACCTACGCAGCATGTTCATGTCGTTCCTAAATGAGCTTTTATCTCTCTGCCCTCACCACAAATCAGATTCTTCTGAGGAGTTCCCAGTACATCATCCTTTCCCCTGTGTAATTACCTTAACAAGCTCCAGCTGTTTTTATTCTCAGAAGGTTTACTCACTGATATACAGCTGCTTACCCCCTTCGTAAGTGCAGGTCCTAAATGAGCTTTTTTCTCTGTTCCCTCACCACAATCCAGATTCTTTTGGGGAGTTACCAGTACAGTAACCATACCAGGAAGTACTTAATTTATTAAGCTACTGCTTTTCTTAATCTCTGTGGAGATATTTACTGATAAAGAGCTACCTACGCAGCATGTTCATGTCGTTCCTAAATGAGCTTTTATCTCTCTGCCCTCACCACAAATCAGATTCTTCTGAGGAGTTCCCAGTACATTATCCTTTCCCCTGTGTAATTACCTTAACAAGATCCAGCTGTTTTTATTCTCAGAAGATTTACTCCCTGATATACAGCTGCCTACCCCCTTCGTAAGTGCAGGTCCTAAATGAGCTTTTTTCTCTGTTCCCTCACCACAATCCAGATTCTTTTGGGGAGTTACCATTACAGTAACCATACCAGGAAGTACTTAATGTATTAAGCTACTGCTTTTCTAAATCTCAGTGGAGATATTTACTGATAAACAGCTACCTACGCAGCATGTTCATGTCGTTCCTGAATGAGCTTTTATCTCTCTGCCCTCACCACAAATCAGATTCTTCTGAGGAGTTCCCAGTACATTATCCTTTCCCCTGTGTAATTACCTTAACAAGCTCCAGCTGTTTTTATTCTCAGAAGGTTTCCTCCGTGATATACAGCTGCCTACCCCCTTCCTAAGTGCAGGTCCTAAATGAGATTTTTTCTCTGTTCCCTCACCACAATCCAGATTCTATTGGGGAGTTACCAGTACAGTAACCATACCAGGAAGTACTTAATTTATTAAGCTACTGCTTTTCTTAATCTCAGTGGAGATATTTACTGACAAACAGCTACCTACGCAGCATGTTCATGTCGTTCCTAAATGAGCTTTTATCTCTCTGCCCTCACCACAAATCAGATTCTTCTGAGGAATTCCCAGTACATTATCCTTTCCCCTGTGTAATTACCTTAACAAGCTACAGCTGTTTTTATTCTCAGAAGGTTTACTCCCTGATATACAGCTGCCTACCCCCTTCGTAAGTGCAGGTCCTAAATGAGCTTTTTTCTCTGTTCCCTCACCACAATCCAGATTCTTTTGGGGAGTTACCAGTACAGTAACCATACCAGGAAGTACTTAATTTATTAAGCTACTGCTATTCTTAATCTCAGTGGAGATATTTACTGATAAACAGCTACCTATGCAGCATGTTCATGTCGTTCCTAAATGAGCTTTTATCTCTCTGCCCTCACCACAAATCAGATTCTTCTGAGGAGTTCCCAGTACATTATCCTTTCCCCTGTGTAATTACCTTAACAAGCTCCAACTGTTTTTATTCTCAGAAGGTTTACTCCCTGATATACAGCTGCCTACCCCCTTCGTAAGTGCAGGTCCTAAATGAGCTTTTTTCTCTGTTACCTCACCACAATCCAGATTCTTTTGGGGAGATACCAGTACAGTAACCATACCAGGAAGTACTTAATTTATTAAGCTACTGCTTTTCTTAATCTCAGTGGAGATATTTACTGATAAACAGCTACCTACGCAGCATGTTCATGTCGTTCCTAATTGAGCTATTATCTCTCTGCCCTCACCACAAATCAGATTCTTCTGAGGATTTCCCAGTACATTATCCTTTCCCCTGTGTAATTACCTTAACAATCTCCAGCTGTTATTATTCTCAGAAGGTTTCCTCCCTGATATACAGCTGCCTACCCCCTTCGTAAGTGCAGGTCCTAAATGAGCTTTTTTCTCTGTTACCTCACCACAATCCAGATTCTTTTGGGGAGTTACCAGTACAGTAACCATCCCAAGAAGTACTTAATTTATTAAGCTACTGCTTTTCTTAATCTCAGTGGAGATATTTACTGATAAACAGCTACCTACGCAGCATGTTCATGTCGTTCCTAAATGAGCTTTTATCTCTCTGCCCTCACCACAAATCAGATTCTTCTGAGGAGTTCCCAGTACATTATCCTTTCCCCTGTCTAATTACCTTAACAAGCTTCAGCTGTTTTTATTCTCAGAAGGTTTACTCCCTGATATACAGCTGCCTACCCCCTTCGTAAGTGCAGGTCCTAAATGAGCTTTATTCTCTGTTCCCTCACCACAATCCAGATTCTTTTGGGGAGTTACCAGTACAGTAACCATACCAGGAAGTACTAAATTTATTAAGTTTCTACTTTTCTTAATCTCAGTGGAGATATTTACTGATAAACAGCTACCTACGCAGCACGTTCATGTCGTTCCTTAATGAGCTTTTATCTCTCTGCCCTCACCACAAATCAGATTCTTCTGAGGAGTTCCCAGTACATTATCCTTTCCCCTGTGTAATTACCTTAACAAGCTCCAGCTGTTTTTATTGTCAGAAGGTTTACTCCCTGATATACAGCTGCCTACCCCCTTCGTAAGTGCAGGTCCTAAATGAGCTTTTTTCTCTGTTCCCTCCCCACAATCCAGATTCTTTTGGGGAGTTACCAGTACAGTAACCATACCAGGAAGTACTTAATTTATTAAGCTACTGCTTTTCTTAATCTCAGTGGAGATATTTACTGATAAACAGCTACCTACGCAGCACGTTCATGTCGTTCCTAAATGAGCTTTTATCTCTCTGCCCTCACCACAAATCAGATTCTTCTGAGGAGTTCCCAGTACATTATCCTTTCCCCTGTGTAATTACCTTAACAAGCTCCAGCTGTTTTTATTCTCAGAAGGTTTACTCCCTGATATACAGCTGCCTACCCCCTTCCTAAGTGCAGGTCCTAAATGAGCTTTTTTCTCTGTTCCCTCACCACAATCCAGATTCTATTGGGGAGTTACCAGTACAGTAACCATACCAGGAAGTACTTAATTTATTAAGCTACTGCTTTTCTTAATCTCAGTGGAGATATTTACTGACAAACAGCTACCTACGCAGCATGTTCATGTCGTTCCTAAATGAGCTTTTATCTCTCTGCACTCACCACAAATCAGATTCTTCTGAGGAATTCCCAGTACATTATCCTTTCCCCTGTGTAATTACCTTAACAAGCTACAGCTGTTTTTATTCTCAGAAGGTTTACTCCCTGATATACAGCTGCCTACCCCCTTCGTAAGTGCAGGTCCTAAATGAGCTTTTTTCTCTGTTCCCTCACCACAATCCAGATTCTTTTGGGGAGTTACCAGTACAGTAACCATACCAGGAAGTACTTAATTTATTAAGCTACTGCTATTCTTAATCTCAGTGGAGATATTTACTGATAAACAGCTACCTACGCAGCATGTTCATGTCGTTCATAAATGAGCTTTTATCTCTCTGCCCTCACCACAAATCAGATTCTTCTGAGGAGTTCCCAGTACATTATCCTTTCCCCTGTGTAATTACCTTAACAAGCTCCAACTGTTTTTATTTTCAGAAGGTTTACTCCCTGATATACAGCTGCCTACCCCCTTCGTAAGTGCAGGTCCTAAATGAGCTTTTTTCTCTGTTACCTCACCACAATCCAGATTCTTTTGGGGAGATACCAGTACAGTAACCATACCAGGAAGTACTTAATTTATTAAGCTACTGCTTTTCTTAATCTCAGTGGAGATATTTACTGATAAACAGCTACCTAAGCAGCATGTTCATTTCGTTCTAAATGAGCTTTCATCTCTCTGCCCTCACCACAAATCAGATTCTTCTGAGGAGTTCCCAGTACATTATCCTTTCCCCTGTGTAATTACCTTAACAAGCTCCAGCTGTTTTTATTCTCAGAAGGTTTACTCCCTGATATACACCTGCCTACCCCCTTCGTAAGTGCAGGTCCTAAATGAGCTTTTTTCCCTGTTCCCTCACCACAATCCAGATTTTTTTGGGGAGTTACCAGTACAGTAACCATACCAGGAAGTACTTAATTTATTAAGCTACTGCTTTTATTAATCTCAGTGGAGATATTTACTGATAAACAGCTACCTACGCAGCATGTTCATGTCGTTCCTAAATGAGCTTTTATCTCTCTGCCCTCACCACAAATCAGATTCTTCTGAGGAGTTCCCAGTACATTATCCTTTCCCCTGTGTAATTACCTTAACAACCTCCAGCTGTTTTTATTCTCAGAAGGTTTACTCCCTGATATACAGCTGCCTACCCCCTTCGTAAGTGCAGGTCCTAAATGAGCTTTTTTCTCTGTTCCCTCACCACAATCCAGATTCTTTTGGGGAGTTACCAGTAAAGTAACCATACCAGGAAGTACTTAATTTATTAAGCTACTGCTTTTCTTAATCTCAGTGGAGATATTTACTGATAAACAGCTACCTACGCAGCATGTTCATGTCGTTCCTAAATGAGCTTTTATCTCTCTGCCCTCACCACAAATCAGATTCTTCTGAGGAGTTCCCAGTACATTATCCTTTCCCCTGTGTAATTACCTTAACAAGCTCCAGCTGTTTTTATTCTCAGAAGGTTTACTCCCTGATATACAGCTGCCTACCCCCTTCGTAAGTGCAGGTCCTAAATGAGCTTTTTTCTCTGTTCCCTCACCCTGCCGGGCCAGCCGGCAGGGGAACAGAAATCCTGACTGAGGGGCGGCAGGGATACGGAAAAGGAAAAATAAGGCAAGAGAAAAAAGACAAGAGACAAAGATGGGGTACGGGAGGTCTACAGCCGTAAGGTTGAACCTCAAGACTGCAGCCTCGTTTATTCTTAACATCCAGCTTATATGCAGTTTGGGAACCAGGGAATGGCATAGGGTTACCAAAGTTTAAGAAAATAAGAAAGCTTTTAAGACTGTAAATAACAGGAGGCAATGAAACAAGACAAGGCTGAATGGTAAACATAAGCCAGGCGCCTATGGACACAGTAAAACCTCTTGGTAAGTGCTGGCTGTCAATTAAGCCAAATCTTACCGCATTCCTTGTGATAACAGCACAGCCAGAGGTCAGGATGAGCTTAGCTGCTAGCTCGGCTCCCGACAGTTCCCCCGTCTTTTTATTAAAAGAAGCGAACCCGCCTGTCTTAGGTGGGGTGGGTGCCCCAGCCCGCCTTACCCGTCTTGGGGAACAACTTCAGAGCAGTGCTGAAGGCCCTGTCTTAGGTCGGTCTAAGGCTGGCACCGCCTCATACCCGTCTCTGGCTGCGGTTCCTCTCGGGGGAAATTCATTTACTTGGAGCTTGACCTTATGCAGCTGGCTGGCTAAACTCATGAAAGAGTTTTGCAATATGCGTACAATGCAAGGAAGACATAGGCAAGCCATCAGCAAAAGTATCCCTGGGCCGAGCAATGTCATTAGCAGCCCCTTAACGTTAGTTAAGGAAGGGACATACTGTTGAAGTTGTTCAAACAGTTCTTTTGCTGTTTCTGCCACTTTAAAGTCCAAAGGCGGAGCCTGTTCTAGTCCGGCTATTTGTCTATGGAGTTGAAAGAGATCTAAGGACAAGTTATTATGGTGCCAAATACCATTTAGATGTGCTACAACTTGTTCCCAAGGATAGCTTGACCCATTATACTTATGGGGGGTCACACAAATAAAGTCAAACCCAGCATGACAGCGCACCCGTTGCAAAGTTTGTAAGGCACGAATTTGTTCTCCCAGAGACAACACAGATTCATACAATGCTTCTAATTTTTGTTCTACCTTATCATCAATCCTGCCTTGAAAGTGCAGGGCTTGCGTGGTATTATGAGCAAGCTGATTAACACGGTGAGCTGTCTGCACATTTTGTGTTAAAGCCACAGTAGCCGCTGCAGCAGAGGCAGCTAAGGAAATAAAGGCTAAAATTCCTGCTATTAGTAGCCCTACAAATCGTCTAGGGCGCATAAGTTCTTTTAAATGTTTTAACACTTGGATACCTGTTTCTTCATACCAAGCTTCAGATAAGTTTACAGGAAGCATAACAAATGGTGGTTGCTTAATAACAATTACAGAATCAGTAAGGCCACTATACAAGCAATTTGTAAAAGAACAGTTAGTGCAAGTAACATTGAAATACATGGCTCCTATAGAAATATTAAAAGGTCCATACATAATAGCATAAGGGGGTGTTACACAACTCATAATATTTTTTAAAGAAGTAGAAGTGGGCCAGGAGATATTATTCAGAGCAGCCACTAACATCCAGACATGACGTTGAGGGCGCCCATTCATCCACCACAGACCTGGGTTGTACTTGTTGGTGAGATTAGCTCCGGACCAGTCTGTCAGCTGAGAATTAGTTCCTGAAATATTGGTTATAAAAGGGTGATCATGTCTACACTTTATGGGGTGCAGTTCTCCCGTGGATTCTACAATTTGAGAGGAGTTGATGCAGCGAGGTATCATGAAGGATGAGGTAGAATTGGCACTTACAGGGAACCCAGTAGGCAATGAAGTCATTTGTATACTATACACTTGACTTTTATCAGGAATCCAAATTCTATAGTTTATGGATTGCATCACAGTACAGCCTGGAATATAACTGTTGGAGTCAGTTGTAAAGCATAAAGGGGTTCCAATGCCAGAAGCTGCAAAATCTCCCATTTTAACGTGTTGGACAAAAGGGTCTGGAGCTGTACCGTACGCTGATCTGTTGACATGGACGAACACCTCAGCTTCCTCCCAGGTCGCAGGGTGCACAATCGGTGGATCTGGCACATAAGCCCAGTGGGTCAGCGCTTGTACTGTTCTGATGAGTTTCCACAATCTGAACACAACGCTCAGGTAGCCAGCGGGCATCATTTTCATCCTGTGAAAAAACACAGACATGTCCTCGACCCCATGTCAGTACGGGATCGGGCCCGTGCCAAGCACTTGTTAAAGGATCTTTCCACTTAACTTGAGCAAAAGCTCTTTGCTCTCTCTTTTCCCAGAACCGCTGTGGTGCAGAAAGGCCATTATAGTCCAAATTTAAAAAATTTAGTACGAATAAAGCATGAGAAAGTATATTAACAGGAGAGAAGGGGTATAGTTTCCCCCCCCCTTTTTAATTTAGAAATTTGATGTTTTAACAAACTGTTGGCCCGTTTGACAACTCCTTGACCATGAGGACTATAGGGAATTCCTGTAGAATGAACAATTTGGTAAGATTTGTAAAAAGTTTGAAAAGCTCGTCCAACATATCCCGGACCATTATCAGTTTTAATATGTTTAGGAAGTCCCATAGTAGCAAAGCAGCATAAGGCACGGGAGATACAATGTTTGCCAGCTTCCGCGCTAAGAGGAGTAGCTATAATAAAATTAGAGTAAGTGTCTATTGTAACATGGACAAAGCGGAGCCGTCCAAAAGAGGGGACGTGGGTAACATCCATTTGCCACACATGGTTAGCCACTAAGCCTCGAGGATTAATCCCATTGGAGGGCACAGGCAGGAAGGTAGCACAGTTGGGACAAGTTTTTAGAATTTGACGAGCTGCCTCACGAGTAATATGAAATTGCTGACGTAAGGCACGACTGTTTTGATGGTGGGCCGCATGTGATTGCTTTGCCAAGTCAATTTGAGAAAGAAAAATTTGGGTAGCCTCATCCGTAACAGCATTGCCCTCACTTAATGGTCCAGGAAGCTTAGTATGAGCACGTATAAATCCAAAAAAACACGGACAGGTGCGAGAGCGAAGAAGAAGTTGTATCTGGCGAAAAAGAGTTTGGATAGTGGAATTAGCTGTACCAATAAAAGGGACAGTTTCAATGACCTGAAGGGCTCGAATAACATAATGACTATCTGAATATAAATTAAAGGCTTTAGTAGGTAGAAGAGTAAAGGCCTCTAAAACTGCTTGAAGTTCAACTTCCTGGGCAGAAGAAAGCCCAGTGTCCCAAGATCTAGTTTCACCATCAATAGTAAGAGCTGCTGTTCCATTAGAGGATCCGTCTGTAAACACCAAGGCAGCCATAGAAAGCGGAGATAAAGATACAATCTGAGGAAATATAAAAGTGTAAGAAGAGGCGAAATGAAGTAACTTGTTAGAGGGATAATGATGTGAAATTGTGCCCACAAAATTGGCCCAAGCAATGGCCCAGGAATCACAATGAATATAAAGCCATTCTTGCTGCTGCAAGGTATAGGGGATATAAATAACCTATGGATCTCGTCCAAGATACTTACAAGATTCCACACGGCACATATGGACTAAGGTGGCTACCAATTCATAATAAGGAGTTAACACTTTTGAAGGAGTAGCAGGCAAGGAAAGCCACAAAAGGGGTCCCTTCTGCCAGAGGACCGCTGTTGGAGAATGAGGTGTAGTTAAAATATAAGCTTCCCAAGGGGCTGAGTAATCAATATAATTTATATGTTGGGAAGAAATGGCAGAATTTACTATGCTCAAGGCTTCTGCTGCTTCAGTTGTCATTTCTCTGGGAGATGTAGGGTCAAGGTCCCCCTTTAATAGATCAAATAAGGGTTTTAATTCAGCTGTGGACAATTTAAGATAAGGGAGAAGCCAATTAATATCTCCCAGAAATTTTGAAAATCATACATAGTATGTAAATGAGAAGTCTTAACCTGTAATTTCTGACTAGTAAAATAATAAGGACCCAAAATATGACCAAAAGGGATTTTTATTTTTCTCTGCCTGGGCTGGCTTTGAACTATCCAAAGAGTCTTAGCCATAAAAGCCCTTTTTATTTCCAATTAAAGCAACAGGAGAACAAAAGGAGTAGAGTTTACCTGTAAGTTGACCACCAAGTAGTTGCCAGAGTTTTGCTGTAACAGTTAAAGAACAGCAGACTGAATGGGGTCCATGTGCCATTAAATCTAATCATATTATTTAACCTTACCTTACTGGCACGTGAAAGAGAAAACAAATAAATAACAATAAAAGTCTCAGCTTCAGTGGATCTGAAGTGGCTGTGTCTTCCATCCCAAATTAGCAGGCCAGCAGGAGAGATGGTTTGCATCTGGATAATTCTTTAGTAGAGTTCCCTGGATAGGCTGTCACATTTCCTGCTTGTTGCCTGTAAATTTCTACACAGACTGGTTAAGGGCATTTTTAAACAGATTTTAGAAGGCTTGGGCCTTTAACCATCTTTCTAGTCACAAAATCCACACAGATTGAAGGCCAACCAAGTCTGCTCTCTGTAGCAGCCAGGGCAGTTTCTGAGTCACAAACAACTCCCAGTTTGGGAGCCTACTGTGGAGGCAGCTTTCTGTAGCCATAGACTGCCACGGTCCACTCAGATAGCACACATGTCAACCTGTATCCTATAAAGCAAGATATTAATTTTGGCTCCAGAAAATTTAGGTTAATAGTTACACCTGTGCAGTTATTTCAAAATGACTCTGGTCCCTTGATCTTAAAGAGTTTATGAGAGCACAGCGAAAAAAGAAAAAAAAAATGGAGAAGCAAAATCTTAGTGTATACCAAAGAATTGTCAGGATTAGATGTACACTTGACTCTTAGCATAGATAGACATAAAGAATAACACACTGGTTGTACATCATTGTACTTATATCACGTGCTGTATATTAAAACCTTTTGGAGTTTTTCTTAGACACATTTGTTTGCTCCCAAACATATCAGTTTGGGCTTAAAACCTGTTTTTTGTTTTGTTTTTAAGTTTTACCAACACATAGACATAGACATAGACACACATACACATATAGACAATGTGCACATGTTTTGGGGAGCGCTTAGAATTGTTCTTTAATTGGCCATGTAAGTTTTTCTGGAATTCCAGTGGCAAATGATATTATTTTGCCTATATTCTAGAACCACGTGGTTAGATAGTAAACAAAAAAAGCCTTTTCAGCAAACCAAAATTTTCAGATCATCTGAAAAGCCACATTTTGAGAAACCAGTTTAGCTCCCAAGGGGAGCTTATGGGAGACAGGACATGAACACAGACAGTGAGCTCACAGTAAGACACCTTCATCTTCCAGCATTTGAATTGTAAGGCACCTTTGAAATGCAAGGCCACAGGACTCCAAGTCCCTGTCCAGCCTCCAGGAATTTGGCATGCTTGTCACCTGGGGGATGGGCAGGCTTTCACTCCAACCAGTCCTATTGTCTACCATGTACTCAATGCTAGAGAAAGTTTATGATTTAGCCAAACAAGCAGAATTTAACTGAGTCTCGAAAACTTAAACATCACTAACAAGAATAGAAAGCCTTTCTTTGAGTCTTTTAAAGCAGATATTAAACAAATATCGATACCCATCCTATGTCACAGGCAGGCAGGCAGAGTTTAGAGGGAGGCAGGAAAAGAGACAGAGAGAACTTCATCTGCCTGAGCGCTCATAGAAGTTAGGTAAGTCCTGCAAAATATTCCAAATATATAAGATTGGGCTCAAACTTGAGCAGCTTTCCTGAAACAATTTAGACTTGACGAGCAACCAGCTGAGCTGAACTAGAGATCAGTTATCTCCAAACACCCACAATTGCTGATCTCCTTGACCTAGCCCAGTGGATTTATGGAAAAATGTAAGCTCCAGGCTAATGGTCACTCACCCTGGTTGGGGTTTCAAATCTGTCCTGGTGGATGGAAATAGAGCGCTCGGTCAGGAGAAGTTACCTCGGTGGTGTTAGCATTTCCCTAGGCTCAGGTTCCTTCCCCCTGCTAGCAGCCTGCACCTAGGAGAGCTGTAAGTCTGCCAGGACTCCCTTTAAAGGAGTTTGTTGTTCTGGATGAAGCTGTGACAACAGAGCTTTAACTGATTTTTAACATAGTCTCAACATAGGTCAATCTATCTTTAATAGGCTTATTGAATACTTTCTCCTCAGAGTCTGAGCCATCTGAGTCTTCCTTAATGTCTAGCTCAGTGGGTTCAGGTCTTGTTAATTTTCTCAGCTCTTCCCAGGCAGCAGCATACGCTCCCGGAGCTGGGCAACACTCATCAGGTCCCTGTTCAGTTTCTCCAATCGACTGATCGAATTTAATCTATTCATGTCTAGGATCTAAGCAATCTCGGACCAGAAACCAAAGAATAATAGCATCCACTGAGGTCTTCTCAGGGCCAGTTGCATCATAATGTTCCTTTTTTTTTTTTTTTTTTTTTTCCTAGCAAGTTTCTAAGTTATTGGTTCCTTCCTCCAGGAACTGGGGGCATGCTTTCTCAATAAAATAAAAGAAACGTTCTAAGTTACATTGGCCAACTTTCACTGCCCGGGCATTAAGCATGCCTTTGGGGGCCTGCATGTATAGCATGCGGCTATTACCTTGTCCCATAATTTATTACTCCCGACGATACACTCCCCTCCCGCTCTCCTTCCCAAGCATTCGGACGTGCTTACCTGAGCGGGGGTCACCTGCCGTCGATCCCAGGCCTTCAAGTCCCTGTTCCAGGCGCCAAACCTGCCGGGCCAGCCGGCAGGGGAACAGAAATCCTGACTGAGGGGCGGCAGGGACACGGAAAAGGAAAAATAAGGCAAGAGAAAAAAGACAAGAGACAAAGATGGGGTACGGGAGGTCTACAGCCGTAAGGTTGAACCTCAAGACTGCAGCCTCGTTTATTCTTAACATCCAGCTTATATGCAGTTTGGGAACCAGGGAATGGCATAGGGTTACCAAAGTTTAAGAAAATAAGAAAGCTTTTAAGACTGTAAATAACAGGAGGCAATGAAACAAGACAAGGCTGAATGGTAAACATAAGCCAGGCGCCTATGGACACAGTAAAACATCTTGGTAAGTGCTGGCTATCAATTAAGCCAAATCTTACCGCATTCCTTGTGATAACAGCACAGCCAGAGGTCAGGATGAGCTTAGCTGCTAGCTCGGCTCCCGACACCTCACCACAATCCAGATTCTTTTGGAGAGTTACCAGTACAGTAACCATACCAGGAAGTACTTAATTTATTAAGCTACTGCTTTTCTTAATCTCAGTGGAGATATTTACTGATAAACAGCTACCTACGCAGCATGTTCATGTCGTTCCTAAATGAGCTTTTATCTCTCTGCCCTCACCACAAATCAGATTCTTCTGAGGAGTTCCCAGTACATTATCCTTTCCCCTGTGTAATTACCTTAACAAGCTCCAGCTGTTTTTATTCTCAGAAGGTTTCCTCCCTGATATACAGCTGCCTACCCCCTTCGTAAGTGCAGGTCCTAAATGAGCTTTTTTCTCTGGTCCCTCACCACAATCCAGATTCTTTTGGGGAGTTACCAGTACAGTAACCATACCAGGAAGTACTTAATTTATTAAGCTACTGCTTTTCTTAATCTCAGTGGAGATATTTACTGATAAACAGCTACCTACGCAGCATGTTCATGTCGTACCTAAATGAGCTTTTATCTCTCTGCCCTCACCACAAATCAGATTCTTCTGAGGAGTTCCCAGTACATTATCCTTTCCCCTGTGTAATTACCTTAACAAGCTCCAGCTGTTTTTATTCTCAGAAGGTTTACTCCCTGATATACAGCTGCCTACCCCCTTCGTAAGTGCAGGTCCTAAATGAGCTTTTTTCTCTGTTCCCTCACCACAATCCAGATTCTTTTGGGGAGTTACCAGTACAGTAACCATACCAGGAAGTACTTAATTTATTAAGCTACTGCTTTTCTTAATCTCAGTGGAGATATTTACTGATAAACAGCTAGCTACGCAGCATGTTCATGTCGTTCTTAAATGAGCTTTTATCTCTCTGCCCTCACCACAAATCAGATTCTTCTGAGGAGTTCCCAGTACATTATCCTTTCCCCTGTGTAATTACCTTAACAAGCTCCAGCTGTTTTTATTCTCAGAAGGTTTCCTCCCTGATACACAGCTGCCTACCCCCTTCGAAAGTGCAGGTCCTAAATGAGCTATTTTCTCTGTTCCCTCACCACAATCCAGATTCTTTTGTGGAGTTACCAGTACAGTAACCATACCAGGAAGTACTTAATTTATTAAGCTACTGCTTTTCTTAATCTCAGTGGAGATATTTACTGATAAACAGCTACCTACGCAGCATGTTCATGTCGTTCCTAAATGAGCTTTTATCTCTCTGCCCTCACCACAAATCAGATTCTTCTGAGGAGTTCCCAGTACATTATCCTTTCCCCTGTGTAATTACCTTAACAAGCTCCAGCTGTTTTTATTCTCAGAACGTTTACTCCCTGATATACAGCTGCCTACCCCCTTCGTAAGTGCAGGTCCTAAATGAGCTTTTTTCTCTGTTCCCTCCCCACAATCCAGATTCTTTTGGGGAGTTACCAGTACAGTAACCATACCAGGAAGTACTTAATTTATTAAGCTACTGCTTTTCTTAATCTCAGTGGAGATATTTACTGATAAACAGCTACCTACGCAGCATGTTCATGTCGTTCCTAAATGAGCTTTTATCTCTCTGCCCTCACCACAAATCAGATTCTTCTGAGGAGTTCCCAGTACATCATCCTTTCCCCTGTGTAATTACCTTAACAAGCTCCAGCTGTTTTTATTCTCAGAAGGTTTACTCACTGATATACAGCTGCTTACCCCCTTCGTAAGTGCAGGTCCTAAATGAGCTTTTTTCTCTGTTCCCTCACCACAATCCAGATTCTTTTGGGGAGTTACCAGTACAGTAACCATACCAGGAAGTACTTAATTTATTAAGCTACTGCTTTTCTTAATCTCTGTGGAGATATTTACTGATAAAGAGCTACCTACGCAGCATGTTCATGTCGTTCCTAAATGAGCTTTTATCTCTCTGCCCTCACCACAAATCAGATTCTTCTGAGGAGTTCCCAGTACATAATCCTTTCCCCTGTGTAATTACCTTAACAAGATCCAGCTGTTTTTATTCTCAGAAGATTTACTCCCTGATATACAGCTGCCTACCCCCTTCGTAAGTGCAGGTCCTAAATGAGCTTTTTTCTCTGTTCCCTCACCACAATCCAGATTCTTTTGGGGAGTTACCATTACAGTAACCATACCAGGAAGTACTTAATTTATTAAGCTACTGCTTTTCTAAATCTCAGTGGAGATATTTACTGATAAACAGCTACCTACGCAGCATGTTCATGTCGTTCCTGAATGAGCTTTTATCTCTCTGCCCTCACCACAAATCAGATTCTTCTGAGGAGTTCCCAGTACATTATCCTTTCCCCTGTGTAATTACCTTAACAAGCTCCAGCTGTTTTTATTCTCAGAAGGTTTCCTCCGTGATATACAGCTGCCTACCCCCTTCCTAAGTGCAGGTCCTAAATGAGATTTTTTCTCTGTTCCCTCACCACAATCCAGATTCTATTGGGGAGTTACCAGTACAGTAACCATACCAGGAAGTACTTAATTTATTAAGCTACTGCTTTTCTTAATCTCAGTGGAGATATTTACTGACAAACAGCTACCTACGCAGCATGTTCATGTCGTTCCTAAATGAGCTTTTATCTCTCTGCCCTCACCACAAATCAGATTCTTCTGAGGAATTCCCAGTACATTATCCTTTCCCCTGTGTAATTACCTTAACAAGCTACAGCTGTTTTTATTCTCAGAAGGTTTACTCCCTGATATACAGCTGCCTACCCCCTTCGTAAGTGCAGGTCCTAAATGAGCTTTTTTCTCTGTTCCCTCACCACAATCCAGATTCTTTTGGGGAGTTACCAGTACAGTAACCATACCAGGAAGTACTTAATTTATTAAGCTACTGCTATTCTTAATCTCAGTGGAGATATTTACTGATAAACAGCTACCTATGCAGCATGTTCATGTCGTTCCTAAATGAGCTTTTATCTCTCTGCCCTCACCACAAATCAGATTCTTCTGAGGAGTTCCCAGTACATTATCCTTTCCCCTGTGTAATTACCTTAACAAGCTCCAACTGTTTTTATTCTCAGAAGGTTTACTCCCTGATATACAGCTGCCTACCCCCTTCGTAAGTGCAGGTCCTAAATGAGCTTTTTTCTCTGTTACCTCACCACAATCCAGATTCTTTTGGGAGATACCAGTACAGTAACCATACCAGGAAGTACTTAATTTATTAAGCTACTGCTTTTCTTAATCTCAGTGGAGATATTTACTGATAAACAGCTACCTAAGCAGCATGTTCATTTCGTTCTAAATGAGCTTTTATCTCTCTGCCCTCACCACAAATCAGATTCTTCTGAGGAGTTCCCAGTACATTATCCTCTCCCCTGAGTAATTACCTTAACAAGCTCCAGCTGTTTTTATTCTCAGAAAGTTTACTCCCTGATATACAGCTGCCTACCCCCTTCGTAAGTGCAGGTCCTAAATGAGCTTTTTTCTCTGTTCCCTCACCACAATCCAGATTCTTTTGGGGAGTTACCAGTACAGTAACCATACCAGGAAGTACTTAATTTATTAAGCTACTGCTTTTCTTAATCTCAGTGGAGATATTTCCTGATAAACAGCTACCTACGCAGCATGTTCATGTCGTTCCTAAATGAGCTTTTATCTCTCTGCCCTCACCACAAATCAGATTCTTCTGAGGAGTTCCCAGTACATTATCCTTTCCCCTGTGTAATTACCTTAACAAGCTCCAACTGTTTTTATTCTCAGAAGGTTTACTCCCTGATATACAGCTGCCTACCCCCTTCGTAAGTGCAGGTCCTAAATGAGCTTTTTTCTCTGTTCCCTCCCCACAATCCAGATTCTTTTGGGGAGATACCAGTACAGTAACCATACCAGGAAGTACTTAATTTATTAAGCTACTGCTTTTCTTAATCTCAGTGGAGATATTTACTGATAAACAGCTACCTACGCAGCATGTTCAGTC